>NW_009609139.1:19720-31138 GCF_000690535.1 Cariama cristata
ATCGGGGACGGGGGAACCCCCAAGGCCCCCAGCCAGTCCTCTCCCCTCCCTGCCCTTAGTGAGCTCCTCACACCTCGCTGGAGGACCTGGAAGAGCCACAGCCCCTTTTCAAGCAAAGACTTCTCCACTCGCACCCCTGCCCCTGTGTTGCAGGGTGAGGCCCCGCAGCGGCAGCAATGGAGAGCACGTATTCGGTGGAGCCAGCGCCTGGTGGTGCCGGCCCCACCTCGCTGGACATGCTCGGCTTCCTGGACGCCCTGGTGAACAGCACGGAGGAGCAATGCTTCAGCGCCCGCTCCCGCAGCACCGTCCTGGAAGGACTGCCATTCGGCGGTGTGCCCACTGTGCTCGCCATCAACTTCATCCTCTGGCTGGTGAGCGGACCAGGAGGGGACCATGTCTATGGGCACCGCAGCCCCCGGCTGTGGTGTTGGCGGCTGGCTGTGAGCACGGGTGGGTGGGTGTGTTATGGGACGAAGCCTGCGCGCCGGTGCCCCGGCTGATTGGGGGAATGGGGGTGAGTGCAGGGGACCAAGATCTTTGCCCACGTCGTGGTGGGCAGCAGGTGGCACTTCGGCAGCAGTGGTGAGATCACGGAGCAGGAGCAGTTTGGCTTGAGGCAAGAGTTTTGCAGGAGCTTGGGCTCATGAGTGAGAAAACTGAAAGGAGGGATGTGAAGAGACCCCCACGAGGTGAGACCCTGCGGCAAAACCCTTAACCTCTCCTCTTTCCTCTTCTTCCAGCTTCTCCTCCTGGTCTTCTCCTGCCTTCGGAAAGCAGCTTGGGACTACGGGCGCCTGGCACTGCTGATGGACAATGATAGGTGAGGAGGATGCGAGGCCACCAGAGGTGATGGCCCCAAGAGGGCTAGCAGGAGGGCCAGCACTGTGGGGTGGCCCACAGAGAAGCTCAGCAGGTGTTCCTGTTCCTCCTTCCCACTGGGAATGGCCTGACTGTCCTTGCCCATGGAGGCAGAGGCACTGCTGCAGGGAGAGGGAAAGCCCAGGCAAGATTTCATTCCCTCTTGCAGGCACCGTCTGGTGACGGTGCACTCGGTGCCAGGGAGGGCACTGTCCTAGGAAGGACAGAGGCCCAAAAGCTGCTTTTGAGTGGGGACTGAGTCACTGCCTGTCCCTGTGCTGCTCTCTTGGCATGAGCAGGGCTGGCTGGCAGAGGATGCAGGAGGAGATGCCCAGCAATAACACTGTTCCCCATGTCACCAAGGTGGCTTGCCTGCCCCCTCCTTCGGGCTAGATGCAGAATCCCACAAAGAATACTGGTGTCCTGGTGAAAGTAGAGCCCAGACCGTACTTCCAGGTGGGTTGTGCTCCCCACACATGCCTGCCTGCCAGAGCACAGCTTGCCCCGGGCATCAAAGCATTTTTCTTTGCACAGGCAGGTGCACACGGGAGGGGTCTCAGCAAGGCTGGGCAGCCCGCAGGAGCAAACTCCGTAAAAGGCCCTCTCCTGCCTTCTCCCCTCTCCTGCTCCTCCTGGCCTCGGGCTCTGGAGCTGAGTCTGGCAATGGACAGGCAATGCTTCCTTTCACCAGGGAGATCAAAGGGGCAATCAAGACTTAAAGTGCAAGCTCTGATTGTGTTCCTTTTTACTGTAATACCATTTGAGAGTGCTGAAACCAGTGAAATAGAAAAAATCTAATCCAGCAGTCCCTTGTCCTGGAGCTAAGGACAACTCTCCATGAGCCGGCCCACTGTGGGCCAGGGCCATAGAGAAGCTACAGGGACTTTTGATGTGGAGGCAGCAAGATGCAACCTGTGCCCTGAGCCCAGTGGTAGTCACTGGTCCAGCCCCAGTGCAGGATATGGGGAGGAGGGAGGCATTTCCCGGGCTGCTGTCCTAGAAGAAGCTTCTCCGAGGGTGCTCATCTTCTCCCATCTGCTGCTTCTCTCTTACCTCACCCCTCTGCTCTTCCCCTCACTGTGAAGTTTGACATCGCTTTTCTATGGAGAGCAGAGTGAGAAGGAGAAGTCCCCGTCGGAGAGCAGCCCCCTGGACGCTGACAACAAGGACGTGGTGAGTGCTGGCAGCCATAGCAGTGGGAGCCCATGCTGGGCTCATCCTGGCTCAGCCCATCCTGCTCTTCACCAGAAACCCAGGTCAGAAGTTGAATGGGACAAATTCAACCCTCTGGCACAGGGCTTCCTGCGCTAAACATACTTTAGCAGGAGGGTATTCCTGGGAAAGCTGGAGGGTTTCTTTGTCCTGGCTTGTTTTGAGGCATCTACTTTGAATGGCAGCTTGGAGGGGGTGCTCCTGCCAGGGCAAGCATCTCCCGACTACATGGCTGTCCCTGCGGGGACCTCGTCGGATGTGTGGCCAGAGCCTCGCTGCATGCTCGCAGGGACCTTTCTGGTCCTGGCAGGACAGAGTCCCCTGGATCACACCTCCACCTGTGCTGGCATGGTGGGCTATGGGGGCTTTAAAGTAATCTTTTGTTTCTCTCTACCACACCAGGGACAAACCTGGCTTTGCTGGAAACAAGCACAGATGGACATGCTTTGCTGTCTGTTTCTTTCTCTTTTTTTGGCAGCAAAAGCTCAGAAACCAGTCACTGGTGTGACTATGAAAAAATGACATGACTTATTAAAAAAAGCTAGGCAGGAAAAGTAAAGAAGCAAAATCCTTGCAGGTGGCAGGAGGCTTGGTACTGGATGCTCGGAGCAAATGCATATTGCTCATCAAAAAATAAGTGAGAAAGACCACAGGGAAAGCCAGCACAGCTAAAGAGCAGATTAAGGGAGATTATTAGAAGTAAGAAGACGTACTTTTGAAAGTTAAGCTGTTCCCAAATGAGGAAAATCTAAACTCTGCCAGGTTAGATGTAAAATACGCTAAGTGGGAAAGAAGAGCAGTTTTGAGGATAAATTTGTAGAGAGCATAAAAGCAAGTACTGGATTTTTCTTCACACATCAGGAACAGGAAATCTGCCAGAGAGTTTGTAGGGCTGATAGATGTTGAAGATAGAAAATGCTTTCTGGAGAAGGCAAGAATGTGGCAGGAGAGCTAAATAAAGCCTGTATCCAGTGAAGATCAGCTTAACCAAATTCCTGCCTGGCAGCCCTTCTCTGTGGAGAAGCACGAGAGCATCCCTCCAGCAGCAGGGCTGGAGAATGAGGTTGCAATAAAAGCAGCCTGACAAATTCCTGTCACCATCACAAATTCCGAGGAGCAGGCACAGGACTTCTCACTCACCCCGAGATGAGTAGCCAAGCTATTGACTGCAGTGTGCAACCTCTCTCCTGCACGTGGGGATCCTAGAGAGTTGGGAATCAGCTGATAGATGCTGTCTTTTCAGACGAGTTTCTCGAAAACCCAAGAAATTACAGCCCGGGGAGCTTGGAGTCTGCACGGATGGCCTCCTAGACATGGTTCTGCAGAGCAGAGCCCTGGAGTGGGGCATAGGAGGGGAGTCAGCCTGGCTGTGCTAAGGGGCTGTCCGGCCCCTGCAGAGCTGTCGAGGGCGCGGGGATGCCTGCACCTCCAGAGCCTCCTGCTGCAGTTGGTCAGACGAAGCTGAGCTGTGGGGTAGGATGGGATGGGTAAAGCTGGGGGATGGAGAGAAGGTAGTAGCTGCCAGCTCTCACAGGGCAGGGTAAGGGAATCCCACAGGGGGTTGCCTGGCGTCTCTGCCACCCAAGGACAGCATAAACCCTCTGGAAAGGGGTGAAGAGGAGGAGCCAGATGGCTGAGTGGTGGTCAGTACAGCCATGACCAGGAGGACTGCAGAAGGACCTTGAACTTGCATGAACTCCGGTGTCAGTAGAACGTAAAATAATGCATAGGGCAGAAAAACCCTAATATTGCATACGCAGTGACAGGGAATGAGCTATTACACAAGATCTTACCTGTGCCCTATATGACTGTACCAGTGCTGGCTCAGCACTCGGTATTGGTCAAAAAGGCGCATTGCAGGTTGGGCACTGCCAGGGAAGGGGCAGAGGAGGGAACTGCTGGAAGCCAGGAGCTTGTGGTACAGAGATGCCCCATGTTTCCCGCTCCTCCTGGAGCAGCTGCTTTTGCCACCGCTGCAGACGAGCCACTGGGCTGAGCATCGCTCCTTGGGCGCTGCCTCCATTTGCTCAGGCCCACTGGCCCCAGGCCCCAGGCACCGCACCCCCTCCGCATGTGTCCCCAGCACCTGTTGTGCCTGGCTCCTCACCGGGGAGGTGGGGGTGGCTGCCCCGCCTAACCCCAGCTCTTTTCCCTTCCAGGGATTCTGCTCCTGGCTCATTTCTATCTACCAAATGAAGTAAGTGTGTGTCCTCAGCATCATGGCCATGCCCCACTGCTGCCTGCCCCTAGGGAGCTGGTGATCGCATTCCCCTGCCAGAAAGAGAGAGCAGAGGGCTTACCTCTGCGTTTCCTCTTGGCCCCTGGATCCTGTCCCAAAGAAAAGGGCTTCAACCTCTTCTGGTAGGAGCGTCTTTTAATGGGATGGCAGCCTGAGGGCTGCTTGTGTCCCTGACTCCCTCTGTGTCCCTCATTCCCTCTGTGCCCAAATCCCACATGCCACAGGCAGGACGCCATGAGTTGGTGTGGGTTGTGTGAGGCCAGAGCAGCCAGTGTCCCCGGGGCGGGAGGTGTTGGGGTGGTACCACCAGCGCTCACCCCCACCCGCCTCTCCCCCAGGGATGAGGAGATTCAGAGCAAGTGTGGGGTCGACGCCACCACCTACCTCTCCTTCCAGCGGCACCTCCTGGTCCTGCTCATGCTGGTCTGTGTCCTCTCCGTGGCTGTCATCCTGCCTGTCAACTTCTCCGGGGACCTCCTGGGTAGGTGCTTCAGCGGTTGCAGGATGGCTCAAGAGTGTGGTGCAAGCTTCCCTGGCCTCGGGGTAAGCACCATGCCACCGGGACAGAGGGCAGAAGAACGCCTCTGTCAGGAGCCCCTGTGTGAGCAGGAATTCACCATCAGCTGTGGGACAGAGGAACACAAGAGGCATAGAGCTTCAGGGCAGCAGGGGCTTGGTGGGGACCTGGGAGGTGGAAAAGGAGGGAGCAAGGACCAGAGCCACTAACCCTGTGAACATGGACATGCACACCGCACCAGGTTCCCTTAACCTCCCACTTCTCCTCTTCCCCTGCAGGACACAATCCCACCCACTTCGGCCGGACAACCATCGCCAACATCCCGACGCAGTACGTGGCTCCCGCGTCCAGGGAAGGCTGTGGGTGCTGCCACTGTGGTGGGCACTGCTGGGAGCACCCAGGCACAGAGCCAACCACAGCCCCATGCCGGGGACAGGGACAGGTCTATGTGAGCAGCACGCCATTAACAGTAGCCCCCATGTCTGTCTGCACGGTGGCACTGCTCGCTGCACCCCTGTAGTATCTCGGCCAACACCCTGGACACTGCCCCTCTCATCCCTGGGGTGGGGGTCTGGCAGCTGGCTCAGGGAGGTCCCACTGGGTGGCAGGGATGGCCAGGGTGAGAGGCTGAGTGCCAGACTGGTCCAGATGCCACACGCCCGCCGCAGCACTCACTGATCCCCTCTTCCCTTCCTCCAGGGACCGTCTCCTGTGGCTGCACAGCATCTTTGCCCTCATCTATTTCATCCTCACCATCCTCTGCATGGCTCACCACTCCGTCCACCTTGAATACAGAGAGAACGAGAAGGTGAGCAATGACCTCTCCTCCAGCCCTACCTTGTTCAGTTCTAATGGACAGCCTTGTGCTTTGCTGAAAGGATGTTCCCAATAGGGAACAGGTAGGGAGAGCTTTAGAAACAGCCTGGGACTGGGCAGGGAGGGACAGATATGGCTGGTTTTCTCCAGCTTCTGGAGAAAGCCTGGCAGCCTGGAGGCAAATCTCTCTCTCTTGCTGCATTGTCTCTTGGGATCAAAGCTCTGCTGTGTGCATCTGTCTGGGAGGTGGCAGCGTCCAGCTATGCCCCTGGGGTCTGGGAGTGGGCGTTGGAGAGGTCTGTGCTGACCAGGCTCCAGGGTGGCAGTGGGTGCCCAGGCTTGTTTCTGCCTTCCCGGTGTCTGGGTGAGCAGGGTGGCTGTGAGATGTCCCACAGACCCCTGCCCACCCACCCCTTCTGCTCCTCCTCCTCTCTCAGGTCGCCCGGACACTGATGGTTACCCACATCCCCAAGGAGATCACAGACCCTTCCCTTATCATCAAGCATTTCCAGTGAGTAGCAGTGTGCCTCAACCTTGCCAGGTGACTTGCAGACAGGTGGCAGGGGCTGTCCCTGCCCTCTGGCTCCTGAAGCCACCGTGTCCGTGTGTTCACAGTGAGGCTTATCCCAGCTGCACCGTCACCAACGTCCAGTTCTGCTTCGACGTGCGCAGGCTGATGAAGCTGGATGCAGAGAGGTGGGTGCGTGCAGGTCCCTGTTGCCTCTGTGGGTGAGTGTACCGCTCCTGCCCACCATGTCGAGGCACCCAGTCTGTCTGTCTGTCTCTCTGCCACTTCCCAAACGACCCTCACCCCTATCGGCTTCCCGGCAGGCGCAAGGCAATGAAGGGGCGGCTTTACTTTACCACCAAGGCGCAGAAAGAGGGGAAGATCATGATCAAAACCCACCCCTGTGCCTGCATCTTCTGCTGCCGCTTCTGTGGCTTTGAGCAGGTAGGGGGGTGCGGGCAGGGCTGCAGGCAGCACATCCCCGCCACGGGCAAGGCAGAGCATGGCCGCTTGCCCATGGCCTGGCCCGGCGAGTGCGGCAGAGCTCTGACTGCTTCCACAGGTGGACGCCGAGCAGTACTACGGGGAGCTGGAGGAGAAGCTCACAGATGAGTTCAATGCTGAGCGCAACCGCATCACACTCAAGAGGCTTGACATGGCCTTCGTCACCTTCCAGGATGAGCGGATGACAGCTGTGTGAGTGCCCCTGGTGTGATGGGCATGGGGATGTCTCCCAGCTTGGTGGCCACGGCTGCTGGGGAACCGGGGCACCTCATCAGCTTCTCCAGCCAAAGCCAGGCAATGGGTCTGTCTCATCTCTGGAGATGGCTGCTCTGTTGGGGCTGCAGGAAGGGTCTCACAAGAAGTGTGTGGGGGCGGTCCTGAGCCCTTGGTCTGGACCTGATCCCCGGCTTCCTCCTCCTGCAGGATTTTGAAGGACTACAGCCACATCCGCTGCCGCAAGCACCCCCAGCAGTCCTCTGTCACCACCGTGGTCAAGTCACACCACTGGGGTGTTCGCTATGCCCCTGCGCCCAGCGATATCATCTGGTGAACCCCCATGGCAGGAGGGAGGGAGGAAGGGGGGCGAGCAGCTGGGGGGAACACTTGCCCGTACCTATAGGGAGCCCATGCCCATAGCTATAAGAAGCCCATGTAGCTGTAGGGAACCTGTGCCCATATCTATAGGGTGCTTTCTCAGGGTGGCAGGGGCTGACAATCCCTCCTGTGGCCATAGTAGAAGTCAGCAGGGATAATGGGGGTGATCATCTGATGGTTAGCAGGGCTCGGCCAGGTGAGGTTTGGGGGGATGTCCAGGCACTGATTTCTCCAGCCTGACTCCAAAGCCTGCCGGTGGTACGGACCCCACCCTGTGACCATTCTCTGGTCCTGGGGGCTCTGCGGGTGTCAGCGCAGCAGCATGGAGAGGGGGAGAGGGTGAGCTCAGAGCAATGGCTGCTGGGATGGTTGGTGCGGGTAGTGGGAGGTAGAGCTTCAGGGAGCCGGGCTGGGAGGCCCAGGACACGTGGCTTTTCCTCCACACCATGTCCAAGTCATGCTTTCCTCTCACAGGGAGAATTTATCGGTCCGTGGCACGTCCTGGTGGGTGCGATTCATCCTACTTAATATCTGCCTCTTCATCCTTCTCTTCTTCCTCACCACGCCAGCCATCATTGTCAACACTATGGACATGTTCAATGTCACACACCCTGTGGAGAGCCTCAAGGTAGTCCCTGGGGTCCTGTGCCAGCTTTTCCAAAGGGTCTCCATTTCCAGGCTTGTCCGTGACAGAGGAAGGGCACCGGCTCTGTACTGGCCCAAGACAAGCCGTCACTGGGATGGGTGCTGATAAGAGGCAAGGAGTGGTGATGTCCCTGCTTGCCATCCATCCCCCTCTTCTTGTGTTTCCAGTGGCAGAGCAGGTTTCCTGTGCAAACCTGAGCTTTGGTGCTGGTGTCCATGGGGAGGGCAGGTTGGTGTCCATGCAAGAGGAGATGGGTGGGAAGAGCTCCAGGAGATGTTAGGAGCTGCCAGCAGCACAACTCCTTCCTGCTCATTGACCCTTGAGCTGTTGGGAGGACACTGGGGCTCAGAGCATGCCCGTGGTGCCTTTGAACTGGCCTGAAACAAGTGCCCCTGCTCAGGGAGGGGATGCCCCAGTCCTCCTGTTGCACACACCATCCTGTGCCAGGAGGCCCAGGGAGCTACCTCCAGCATGGCTGAGCTCCGGCAAGCTCCTGAGGGGGTGTCCGACATCTCTCCTCCTGCAGAACCCCATCATCACCCAGTTCTTCCCCACGCTGCTGCTCTGGGCCTTCTCCGTCTTCCTGCCCTTCCTCGTCTACTACTCGGCGTTCTTCGAGTCGCACTGGACGAGGTAACAGGGCTGGCCCCTGTGCTCCCCCAGGGCTGCGGTAGATGGGAGGAACCTCAGTAGGACTCGTGGGACCCAACCAGCAGGGAGGCAGGCAGTGGAGCGGCAAACCCCTACAAAGCCCCATGGGCATGTCCTCCATGGAAAGAGCGCCAAGTCCGTGCCCAAAGGAGCCATTTCCTTGCCATAGCCCTGAACGCATCCAGGATGCTGACAAAGGAGGTGGAGCTGGGTTTAAGATGGGTCTGAAGAAATTTGTGAAAGGGATGGTGTGATGGTGGACTGGCAGCAGCAGGGCCATGGCCCTGACTCGGACGGCAACACCCCAGCGTTTCTGCCAGCCCTCCAAGGTGGAGGTGTGGGTTCAGGATGCTCAAAGTCTCCTAGCAGAGGAAGCTCTACCTAGCTCCTACAAAGTGCTCTCTCTATCTTGACCCTCCACTGGCCCCAACCCCTGTGCCTGGTCTGCTTAGTCCTTGCAGGAGCTTTGTCACCACCTCCCTTCCTTCTCCCAGGGGAAATGGAGGCTCCTGAACCTGTTGTAGATACCCAGCTGCCTCTTGTTGGGTGTTTACACCAGCCTGGATAGCAGGAGAGGGCAGGGATGAAGGAGGTGAGAACCTGGGAGCACAAGAGCTTTGACTACAGCAGATTCCTCATGGTGACTTCCCCAAGCCTGGGAAAGGCTTTGCAAGGCCCCAGTAGATGCACAGATCAAATGCATGTGGCTTCCTGGGGCTGGGAGTAGCTCCTTGGTGAAGACCAAGACACAGCCCTGCCTCTCCCCTCACCAGCTGCTCTACCTTGGAAAAGCTCAATGTTCTCTTTGCTCCCCTCTCCGCAGGTCGAGTGAAAATCAGCTCACCATGCACAAGTGCTTCTTCTTCCTGGTGTTCATGGTCATCATCCTGCCCTCACTGGGGCTGAGCAGGTACGGACCACCCTACCACGCTGCTCTCCCTGCTCCCCAGCAGCCGGGATCGCAGCCAGGGTCCTTGCCTCCCGCAAGCCAGCCCCAAAGGGCTAAAAGAGCCCACCACTGCTGAAACATAGCTATCTCTGGGGAGGAGAACACTCACTCTTTAGCCGTGCCAAGCTGCTCCCAGATGATCACGGACAGGAAGCTTCCCTGTGGAGAAGAAGGGGAGTGGAGCAGCTTGCCAGGCTGCCACAACTGACCTGAGGGTGCTGGTGGTGCCCTGCCTGGGGTCAGCCCTTCAGCAGACCCTGAAAGGACCAGGTCAGGTGTCTGTGTAGCCCCAGCTACCGCAATCCTGACCATCCAGGAGGCGAGCACCCACGCCGCGGTGGTGCCATGTGGTAGAAGGGGCTGCTCTGGCCGTGTAGGGTCCAGAGGGTCTCACCCACCCGGGGCAGGGGAAAGCACGTGCCTGCTGGTTGCCCCCCATGTAGCTCTGCATCTCCCTCTCTTTCTGAGCTGCTCTTCTCCCCCCTCCAGTCTGGACCTTTTTTTCCGCTGGCTGTTCGACACCCACTTTCTGGATGAGGCCGACATCAAGTTCCAGTGAGTAGAGGGAGCTCCCGAACCTCCCAGGCAAGCGGGAGTGTCTGATTCCAGCTCCCGGTGGCTCTCCTCGCCACCTGCCCAAGCATCCTCTCACCCTCTGTGTCCCTGGGGCAGGTGTGTTTTCCTCCCAGACAATGGCGCTTTCTTCGTCAACTATGTGGTCACCTCCAGCCTGATCGGGACAGCCATGGAGCTGCTGCGCATCCCAGGCCTCCTCGTCTACACTGCCCGCCTCTGCTTCGCCAGGTCCGAGCCCGAGCGGCTCCATGTCAAGCGGGTATGTGGCTCTGGTCACCTCTGAGCCTACGCGACCCCCAGCACAGCACAGACACACTTGCTGGAAACTCCCAGTCCTATGGGGAGGCTTGTGGGGACTTCATCAGGCCTTATGGGGGCTAACGGGAGAGGCAATTGTGTGGGCCAGGGTGCCAAGGCAAGTGCAGCTTTTGCAGTGGCTGAGACAGTAATGATGCTGTTGGCTGTGCCCCAGAGCCAAGCCTACCAGTTCCAGTTCGGACTGGAGTACGCCTGGACCTGCTGCATCTTCTCTGTTGTCATGACCTACAGCATCACCTGCCCCATCATCGTCCCCTTCGGTGAGTATGAGCCCATGCCCGTGGTCCCACTGCCCACAGCTGTGCCAGGAGCAGCCTGTCCCAGACTCCTGCAGTGGCGTGGGAGCGCACCCTTCCCGTGTGGTACAGGAGGGCACCTTGGACATCGTCCCCTGGGCTTGCCCGGCTGTCCCTGCAACCCGGCTGTCCCCGCGACCCGGCTGTCCCCATTGTCTTCCCCCCAATGGCCCCTCTCCTCCTGCCAGGGTTGCTCTACATGCTGCTCAAGCACATGGTTGACCGGTACAACATTTACTACGTGTACATCCCCACCAAGCTGAACCAGCGCCTCCACGTTGCCGCCATCAGCCAGGTCATGGTGGCTCCCATCCTCTGCATGTTCTGGCTGCTGTTCTTCTCCATCCTGCGCCTCGGTAGGGAGAGCTTGGGGCTGCCCTCCGCCACTGCTAAGGGTCATGTCTGGTGCTTGGGGGGAGTCATGTCTGGTGCTGGGGGGGACGAGCTGCCAGTGTCACCCCTGGGTTAGGCATGGCATGGAGGGTGGGAAGAGGGAAAGTGTGATAGAGACCTGGCAGATGAGGGGGCTGTCAGCTAGTGTTTTGGGAAGGAGGTTGAGAGCTTGTGAGACCCAAAGCAGGCACCAGCCTGGGGCTCAGCTGGACATGCAGCAGGTCCTTGGAGGCTCATGTGCTGCCCCAGTGTCTCTGTGCTCTAGGTCCCACCCGCCCTGTCACCCTCTTCACCTTTGTGGTCCTCCTCTCCTGCATCATCTTCTCATTCTTTGGCCT
>NW_009609140.1:0-438 GCF_000690535.1 Cariama cristata
ATGTTCATATATTTCAGGTTTGGAATTGGTGCCGGTGAAAGCGAGATCTGTCTTTTCAACTCTTTCACAGAGCCCAAGCGCTCATTAGCAATCAGCTAAATGGCCTCGGAGCAGCCAGTGCCGGGCTGTTCGGGCAGCCCATGCTGCTTTGGGGAAATCACATCGTAAACGGTGTGCTTCCAAAAAGTGCATCTTTGCACCCCAGCGCACGTCGGACACAGAGAGCGATACAGCCCTGACACCTGCATCAGGAGGCGAGGTGTCACAAATACGTATTTTGAGTTTTTGCAGGCATTTTCGTGGGAGAGTTTCTCCTTGAATATGTTTTTTAGGTAAAAGCAGACAGCTTCTAAAAGTTCTAGCAGACTAATAACGTTATTGAGGGTTAAAGTGCTAAACGCAGACTTTGTTGTATAAATACCCCCCCCCCAAATAACC
>NW_009609140.1:473-22780 GCF_000690535.1 Cariama cristata
CCTTTTATTCTACTACAAAAAAACCAAAAAAAAAAAAAAAAAAAAAAAAAGAAAAAACAAACCAGGACTTTCTTGGGTTTTGGCATCTCTCTCTGAACTTACAAAAAGAAATTTAAAAAGGACAGATTTTTGTTCAAGTCAATGCGTGAATAGCATAGGCTGCTGGACATTCAAAGGCTGCTGCTAGGATGTTCCAAGGCAGTAAAACATACAAGAGGCAATTAAACATTGACGTTTTGGATTTAAATCCAGTACCTCTTAGCTCCCCTCTCTGGTTTTAGAGTATCTTATGTTTTAAATATGCCATCCGTATGATTCCCAATTAATCTAGCTTGTCTCTGCAGAAAGCAATGTATATATTTATGACTCAAGAATATAGTGAACGTAGTCTTATGCAAAAAATATAACCACAGATGGAGCGATACGAAAAAGCTACCTGAAACCTGCTGCTTTTTTACCTACAAACTTATGCTCCCAGTGAAGTCTCCAAACTAATTAGAATTGATTTATTATGGATCAGGTACCTTATCAGGTGAAGAAAGAAATTACCATGGACAGTCAAAGGGTTGAGAGGTCAATACAGAATAGCAAAATCAATTTGCATTGATTAGACAAAAGGTCCATTTTACAGAGCCCAAAGGATTAACTTTAAAGCAAACATCTTTGAACTATAAGACAGCATTTGTGACTGAGAGGTGTAAGCGGTGCAGCATTAGAAAACACTTAAGATATTTAAATAAGAAAATAATGCAAGGAATGGTTTAAGCTATCTGGATGTTTATTTTTTATTATGAATCATCCCCAGGATTACTGTACAATTCACTTGAAAGCCCTATGGAAAGGATGCAATTGTTTCATTTATCCCGCGTGTCAATCTTCCCATGAGTTTTCATTCAGGTAAGGTGACTAAACTCGGGAGGGTTGCAGAGAAGGGAGGAAATCTGTGCACAGGATCGCACTAATCCTGGTGTTGCTCGCGATGAAATATTTACTTGGCAAAGGTAGTGTTTTACCACCAAAACCAATGAGACTTTTTTTTTTTCCCCCCAGTGAGATACTGTTGTAAAACAGATCGGAAGCGGTAAAAGGGAGGAGGCTCCCTTCCCTCTGTGGGGCACCCCTTCCACTTTCTGTGGCACCGAAAGCAGCGCGATGCCGCAGGAAAGCCAGGAGAGCACTACTGCAACCCAAAATAATAAACCCCGGACAAATATTCTTTACCTCCTCATCACTTTGTTTTCAAAGTTTATTCCGAGGAGACCATACTTCTTTGTCCTGTATCTTGGACTTCCCCCGAATAAAACTTAAGAATGGGATCGTGGACCCAGCATATTTGCCGTGTGCTACCACGTGACACGATGTCAATATCAGCATAAATTCTTAACCGGGCTTCAGAAAAGCCTCCGTGTTTGGTACTTTCAGGTAGCCGCCTTTGGCGGCAAGCGTTCTCCTTCCCTCGGCACCCAGCATTGCTCTTACCTTCAATAGCAAGCATTGCTCTTAGCAAAAAATTCAGCAGTTCGTAGCGCCTTTCTAGGTCATGTTCTTTTTCCCTAGGCAAGTTGCAAAAGTTCATCAATATGTTAATTACTAAATCATTAAATGCTTAAAAGAACCTTTAACTTACATTGATTTTAGGACTCGTAACCGACTTTTCTCTTTAACTTTAAGCTACTCCAAACAAATGATACACAAACTTAAAACCTTGATCAGGTGGCATATTCAGTCACAGGGCCTTTTCCTTTTCCGTAATGTTGGCTCTAATTCCGTCAGGTTAACTCTATTGTGCTACAGGACGTAATTATTTCATATTCGTCCTTGCAGCAGCTGTTGTGGAATGGCCTAAGTATAAAACGTTCCCCCGGATCTACTGAACAAATTCCAGCATCAGTCTATTCACCAAGATAATATGACACTAGAAGTATTATCCTATATACATTCTGCCCTAATGAATAATGAAAATTAGACACGGGATTAGAAAGCTTAATATTTTGAAGGCAGACTCTTCTGTCAAGTTCAGACACGGTAGGAAATGCGTGAGCACAGGCTCTTCCCAGGGAAGTATGCAGGCATCTACACTAGGTGGTGGCATTACTGAAAGAAATATAATCAAACCAAAGGAAGCTGGAAAAGAAGCGCGGAGGCCAGAACGCCTCTAAAAACGAGAAGCATCTTCTCCCTTCCTCGCCAGTGCTGGGGAACAAGTTTATTTGTCCTTACTTTGCAGTATCGGTGGTATCATCGCACTGTGACGGATTCACTAATACCCTTTCAGCAGTCTGGTGCTGCTGAACTAGCGATGGGATTGAGGATTTCTACAAAGCAGGCAGCGGCTCAGATTTTGCTCTCTCCCCGAATAGTCTTCACCCGTCACATCTGAGGCACAATCCAAATCTATTTGCGCATTTCTAAAATGTAATTTTATTCTACCGTCGGGCCTTTGAAAACGTAACTGTGCTTAACATTTCTTTTTTTTTTTTTTTTTCCCCACAGCTCTGGCTAATCTTGTGTCATTGCACGCTTCTCTCATTGAAGTTCAAAATAGGAGAAAAACAAGTTACTCGATGTGCTTCACAAAGCATCCACGCTACTCACTTTTGAGGGAATATTTTTGAAGTCTAATGGGAAGAGAGCAAAAAAGTTTTGCATCTATCCGATGGGTAAATATTCCAGTAAATGACCCTGTTGTAAATACAAGTGTCCAGCCGTACTTACAGAAGAGAAAGCTGGTTCATTCGTCTTATTAAGGCATTCTTCTTATTAACCAGCATGAACCATTCCTGCATCATAGCTTCTTCTTCTTCTGTGTTTCTTCCTGCAATGGAAAGGATTTCATTACTCGCGAGGCATTTCACAAATTCAGCTATGTACTTCCTTTCAGGTTTTGGAGCATCGCTCTCCAGGATCATTGAGCATTCCAAGGCGTACTCTCAAACGGTAAAAATATCATATGACTACAACTCCTGCCGCCCAATTCTGCTTGCTTCATAAATAAAGCTTTGAGACCAGCCGTTCTTCAGCATACCTTTTAGTGTTCTTTATCGTGCTGATACCCTGACCTAAATAAAACACCTTTATAAAAGTATCTTTTAAATTCTCCTGAAAGAACTATAGTGTTGCGATGCTCCCAATGAAAAAAAAAAAACACCTTGCTGCTAAAAGATGTCTGGTCATCACAGGCTTCCCAACGCAAAAACAATCCTTGTGGGCAAGATCCACTCCACCCAAGCAAACCCAGCGCAGCCCGGGTGACGTGGTAGGGATCAAAGCAGCCGCCGAGGAGACGGCAATCCTGAACCCCTGGCCAAGGCGCGGGCACCTGCTGGGCTTCTCTGCGCTCAGGGCCACTCTTCCCGACGATGGGCTGGGGAGAGCTGCTCCTCTCCTCAACCCCCAACCCAAGGCAGCGTCTGCACAAATCCAAATCACTTTGGGGTCCGGGTGCCTAAGGGTCCCCGTGGGTGTATGCATGGACTAGCACCCCTTTCCCCAGCCCATGTCATCGCTGCCTCCCAGGCAGCACCAGGACCAGGACCAGGACCCTCCATAGCCTACCTGCAAGCAGTGCTATGCCCTACCAGACTCGGTAAGACCTCTGCACCACCAGGCCACGTGGGGCAAGGGCAGACGAGCCTCCAGAAGGCTCCTGACCGCCCTTGGCAGGCAGCAGGGTCGCTCAGCCACAAGGCACTCTCTCTGAGCTCGGGGACTAGGAGAAACCTCATCAGAGTCCTTAGTGGAGACTGTGCCTCTGTGGTCACCTGCCGTTCTCATCTCTCAAGTTGAGCTGAGGAGCAAAGGCTATATGGTCCTCATTTCTTAGGGTTAAAATTAATCTGGGAAGAAACCTGGAACAGCGGCAAAGGAGCACGAGCTGGGTCTTCTGAGTACTGCTCCCAGCTTCGACACTGCTTCACCGGGAGACTGTGGGCAGATCTCCGAGTTTAAGCACCTTGTGTGTAATATGGGGATAATCAGCCGTACCGATCTTGCAAGGGTGCTAAAGGTTAATTCTTTGATGTTTGTAAAGGGTTTTGAAATCCCTGATGCAAGGTGCTGTACACTCGGGGAAGCTATCTTATTAACTTAAACCGTAGGATCCCGAGTTGCGGAGAAGCCATTTCCAGCGCCAGAAGCTGGAAAGACACCAGAAAAAATATTGTTTTGCTCTAAAAGAAAGCTTTCAATTTCTGGATGGGAGCGCTTGAAACGCTTGCACGTACGTGCCTGCCATGCACACGTTCCCACCCCAACGCCGTGGTAGTGTGCAAGCCCAGATCTGCATGGAGAATCACCTCCTCACCCGGCTATGACCCTGCTGCGTGCGAGGGAAGGTCACCGGCCTTCTCCAAACGGTTTGACCCCCCTTGCCGTGGCCTGTGGGCTTGGCGCATCCACACAAGGGAAGGAAAAGGAGGTGAACAGGGAGGTGGTGGGTCAGCTTGGGGTGGAGCTGCTGGACCCGGACAGTAGGAAGAAGTTAGGCCATTCGGCATGCTCTTCTTTCTGATGCGAGACATCCCCCCATATCCACTTATCACCCTGGGAAGCTCCTGGCTGATGAAACTGTTCCTAGAAGGGTGCTTTTCGGGTACCCGGCTTGCTAGCGGCGAGACGGGAAGGGCAGAGCATCCCAGAGCGGGGATGGCCCTGCAGCCCTTTCCCAAGCAGAAGCAGCAGGGTCCAGCTCCTGGACGACGGAGCAATGACGGAAGAAATTTGTCAGGTAGAAATGCCCTCCCCCGAGACCCCCACTTCTGGTTTTGTGCAGAAAATACTACGGCACGGCACTTAGGACAGCACTCGGCAGTTCAGCACTCCCCCAAGGAGGACAAAATCTTACAGGTATACTTTGCTGTTAAGTTACAGATCAAAGGCTTTGCTGTATCGGTCCACCTAACAGGGTCTGCTTTCAGACGATGACGATAGTCAACGTTAGCAAGTTTTTGTTGAAATGCACCAAGCAGCTGAAAGTTATTTAGGGGACAGGGCAAGAAAAAGGGGATAGATTGCTTTTTTTATCCTTGCAAAATGACAGTCTATTCTGTGATGCGTAAGATTGCCACACCGCTGGTGAAAAGAAGTTCTCACAACCAGACATACGTGGCTATGGTAACATTTTAATCAGTTTATGACACTAAATTTGTTGGGTTTGGGGTGGTCTGGGGTCTCTGGCTAAAAGACGCCATTATAAACGCAAGCTCTTGCTGCGTTTCATTTTGCAAGCCTTGAGAAAGAAACGGGAGACACAAATGTTTCGAAGGAGTTTGACTTGATGGCAGATCTGAACTTGAATTTCATGCCATGCAAGCTCAGGGTAAGAACGTAAACTTAAGATATAAACTTCTTTCTATTAATGCGTTCCTCCTCAATAAAGTTAGTTGCAACACATAACGAGAAGGGACCTAGGCAAAGCTTGGAGCTGTTGAGTCCGATATCCGAACAGGTGCCTATTTTGGTATTTCCACGCTGACACCAAAGCACACGCAACATCCATAGAATAGGCTGGTTTAAAAGTGAGTTAACAAAGTCTTGATTGTTTTTACAGAATTTTTAATCTGTTTTTGTATTCGCTTTGGACCCATGTGATGCCCTGACACCGGTCATGTGATATCGGCTGCGATAGGCACAAATCCCCGGGCAGCAACAAAAGAAGAAAGAGTAAAAAAAGAAAAAGCTGAGAAAAAGCTTGCAATTTGGAAAAAGGCCAATTGTACCCTGGCGAAGGCCTTTTTGATCACTGAAATGACACATGTCTGCAATATTAATAGCAGTTGATGCTGATATTTTATTTGTTGACCCTCAGCTTTTAAATTCTTGCACATGGAGCTGAAACAGATTCTTCCCAGGCAAGCAAAATAAAGATGAACTCCCACATCTAAGAAATTTAAATAACTCTTTTCAGCAAATACACTACCATTAAAGCATTACTTCTGGGTTCCCCCCTCCCCGTGGTGGAAGGATGCACGCGAACACTTTCAACAAAGAAAAACTGAGTGTTGTTACTGCAGCAATGTTGCAAGCTAAACTCACAATTTCTAAATAAAAAATTTAGAAAAAGCCTTTCTTCAACACCGTTTCACTCTGTGAAACCCTGCTGCTGCTGGGGTTGGTCTTGTTTCCACTTTCCAAGTGTAAAACAAGTATTTACTTGACTTGCTACAAATGCTTGAAAATTAAAATTGGGGAAATATCTGTGGTGTTCTCGGGGGGTGGGGGTGGGGGGGAACCAACACTGTACAGATTATTTAAACGAAGCGAAAAACATGTTTGAGAACAAATCGATCCCACACATGCAAACCCCTTATCTGAGCCGGTACAAGACGATGAAAATCCATAAATAGCCCACAGATCTTAAACTTAAAATTTTTTCCATCATACATGCATTACACTATTGTTTTCAATAAAAACAACAACAACAACAACAAAACCCTTTTAAAGCTAGTAAGTTGGACCATTACAAATTAATCCTGACTTTAATAACTGGCTAAAGACCCCTTCAGCTTTATAAGTAACAAAAAATATTAAAGCCTGTGATCACAGCGAGCTTTTCTCATTTCTCCTCTAACCATTTGTTATTTAATCCAATACTAGTAATCCAATTTGTCCATCAGACTTTTAAAGGGCAGAATGCAACTTCCCCAGCTTAGACACTTTTCAAAGTACAATATATTTTTCAAATGAATGCTGGATGTTTCATTTTTTCCCCAACTGTTCCTAGCTCTAATGTATGAGGAAAAAAAGAACAAGATGAACATTGTTCGTACTGATTAAGTAAGAGCTCATTAAAGAGCTGTCAGTGCCGTACTTTGAATATGCATGAAGCATATAATCAGATCTAGTACCGTCACTAGAGGAGAATACGGTAAGTACAAAGGATTGATTTAATTACTTAGAGTGGGCTGTGGTGGTAAAGCAGTCTTGTTAGCGCAAAAAGAAAAGGAGGTTGTATTCTGGCACGGTTAGGGGAAAAAGGCAGTTTTAGCTTCTGCCTCAATACCTAATCTCAGGATAAAGCACTTTACATTGTAGCTTAAAATGAAGACTGTCAGTTTTCTAAAAAGACCAGAATTCATCTTATCTTGTTTAACCTCACCTGGTTAACTATCTAGCAGAACATATTTATTCTCTTTAACACGTAATTACGCTTATACCTTTTTATCCTATAGTTCAATAATGACTTCTGAAAACAGTCTTCAAATAAGAGCCGGTAGTGCTGCAAGCATCATATGCATGCAAAATGCTCAGTAAGAGATTTGTAAAATGCAGAACCAGAAACTAAGACGAAACAGTAAGTACATGCGCCTTTATGTAAAAAGACAATACAGCTTTTAATGTCGGAGTTTATTATTAGATAGGTTCTGAGGAGGATTCTGGCAGGGTTTCTCTAATTTATTTTCTTTTCCCTCTTTTCCTTTCTGCCTTCCCCCTCCCTCCTTTTATTTTCTTTTCTTTTTTAATCAATTCATTCTTGTTTTATTCTTCCTCTAGGAATCCAGGGGAATTCTCTCACATCAACTCTCAGTGCCATTTTCTAATTTCATTGTCTGGCTTGAGTGGCGGAGGATGCGTGCTCTATTCTTCTCTTCACTTGACATCTACCAGAACCCTCCTCAACGATTAGGAACGAGCCCAACACCAAGCCTGGCATAGCACAAGACACTAAATTCTGCCCTCAGATACGAGAAGCTCCTACTGACTTCTGAGTCGCGATGCTGCGCTGTAATAGCTCCTGCGCGGGATTCAACCAAGGCTGCAGCGTAAAGCTTGGTTAACTTTGGCCATTTCTGGGACAAATTTTAATGACGGCCAAAATAACGATAGCCAGAATTTTAGTGATAGCAAAAACCCCTCCAAACCCCACCCCAAACCCCTTTCTTTTCTCCTGTGGTTCATCACACGTATTCAAATACCATTTCCCTGACTGTTACTCAAAACCAACTTGAGCCAATTTTCATCTACACTGCTCAAGAATTACAAGCATGTTTGTATGTTACCATTTTTTGAGAACAATATCAGCGACTAGCTCATTTCAACGTTGTACAGTTTCCAGGCGGTCTTTTAAAAATACCTTTTCCTTCACATTCGTCAGGATTTGCAAATTGATTTTTTGTTTACACTGTAAGCTCATTATTTGTTAAATATTTAAATAAGAAGCATCTTGACAAATGCCTCTTTCTGAATGAATCTGAAAAAACAATTTTTTTTTTCCCCCCTTCCTGCTAGAAATACTTCCAGACCCAGCCCTTACGCTCAGCCAGCTCTCAGTACGTCTATGTGCCATTAGACCCATTATTTTTAAGCCGTTTGGGCAGCTAGTCATTAGATAAACCCAGTGTGGATTAACATAGTAAACCTGTACATTGCTAAGAAAACAGAGAAGAAAGTGCTACGAAACACTGTGAATACCACTTAAAAGGAAGAAAAAGCAGCAACATGCAGGGACAAGATTAGTTTGCAGTGTAAATGGATGAACACAGAAACTCCTCTACACTTTATACCGTCGTAAATCTGTCAAGATAAGCCAATAGATTAATATTTTTTTTAAAAATCCTTAAATGTGAATGTATTTAGCTGTTGTGCAAAAATGAATTACAACCTGCGGAAGATAAATAATAAAGGGTTTCCATCAGCATCCCAAACCAGCCCATTCAATCTGGCAAGAAATAAAAGGTTTACAGAAATCACTTTGTATGCCGTCTTAAGCAGTAATTGTTTTTAAATTTTATTTGCACTGTGTATAGTGTGCGCGCCATGGTGTCATGGTTAAACACAGAAACCTCCCCATGTCTCCCCATTTACCTCAACAGAAGTACACGAAAAACAACCTACTTAAGACAGAGCCCATTCTTCACCCATTTGCCGATGTTTACACACAGTTTTAAAATAGAATAGAAGCAGCTTTCTTCACTCAACACACTTGGGTGAAGAGGCCAGCAGGAGAATGCCAGCGCATGTGAACTAGAGCGGGGCGGACGACGACAAAAACTGGCCAGCCCTGCTCTGCTCCTCTTTCTGAGCTCTTTGTTAGCTGACAGAAGGTAGGTGACCACCGAGAGCCATCCAAACGCCAGCAAATTCTACAAATTTAACGGGAAGGTCTTTTGAAAATGTACCCCGCCACCTTTATTTGCTTGCTGAAAAAAAAACCCAAGTTGCGTTCACCCAATCACGGGGACGAGTTTTTACGAGTTTCTGTATTAGGAGCGAGCGGACAGATTGGCTTGTTTACCTGAAGGAGAACACGAATAGCAAATAAAGAACAGTTCTAGGATGTGTCTCATCTTGTCTCGTAAGAACCTGGGGAAATTCACTGAGATTGAAGGTGGTGTGTTTAAAACCGATAAAAAGAACGATCTTTCCTCAAAGCCTCATCGTTTACCAGTAGAACTCGTTGCCACGAGGCAATGTTGAAACTAAGAGCTCAGCAAGAATTAAAACCAGGTTGAATGTTGAATACGGAAAGGCAAAGCCGTAACGATAAATACGCAAACAAACAAACAAAAAACCACGGGAGGTAGGAATTAGATCCTCCTGCTTTAGGACATGAGCTAACCTTTAATTTTTAGGGGTTAAATGAAACGTTCCCTGGGGCCAGGCTAACCTGTAAGTGGCCCCTGCAGAGTTTCTGGCCCCTGCCCGGGTTCAACCCATACCTGTCCCTCTTCGGGACCGTGTTCTGGATCAGACCGGGTGGCTGATTCGGGGGGCAATTACAGCTTTACCGAAAGGAAAGACGGGAAGGGATGAGAAACAACGCCGGGTGTTTTAGATGACCAACCTACATCGCTAACAAAGCCTGATGGAAGGTCTTGAACCCTTCAAAGTCAACGGCGGACTTACCACTGACTTTAACAGTCTTCTCATCTCGCTCACTGCGAACAGCTTATGCACAGACGAGCTCTTGTTTTTAATGCCAGTTACTGAATTCAACAAATACTTAAACAGAAAAGCCTATATTCAGAACAGATATTCTTTGTAAAGGAGAGCTACATGAGACCTACCGCAAAATGCGTCCGACAAACCCGAAAGCTACGGTGAAGATTTTTAAACAACTAGTAATCCACAATTTTTCACCGAGTGAAACCGAGGCATTCCCAAAAAGACAGATTTTCTGAAAAATCACCCTCCTCTGCTTTCATAGGACCACCTTTGGTGGAAAAGCTCAGAATTTTGGTTAAAATAATTCTTCAAAGTTCTCAGTGTCCAAACAGAGCCTGCAGTAGGCACCCGGCAGCATGAATGGAAGGGCTACTCCACCTTGAGCTTCAAGCCTCCCATTTCAGATCACCGTGCCCAGCTTTCTTCCACAATACTTCTTCCTTTCACTGAACAAGGACCTCCTTGGTTATTAAAAGCCACTGAAAATGAACACGAATAGCCACCAAGAGACAAACAGGATGGGACCGTTGTTCAGATGACGCTGCAGAAGAGCTATCTAGCAGATGAAGCCCTAGCACAATTTTCCGACTCTGAACTGGATGGGAAAATGCCTAAGGAACATTAGAAAGGCAAATTCATGGCCACTAACTTGCTGTCTGAGAGCAGCCGAGAAGGAGACATTGATGTCCACACAATGGAGTCTCGTAAAGGTAGGTAACGGCTGCCAAGAATCTGCCAGGCAGAGTTACATTGCAGTGCATTGTCCGACTCTATTTCAGCCCCCAAAAGCACTGTAACCCTAACGGAACAGAGCCGCCGCCAAGGGAATGCCTTTATCGCAAGCACACATCAAATTAGCTTAATATCAAGCAGGAAACTTGTAATTTCTTTGGTTTCTGCAACATAAACCAGAGGGGCTATTTAAAATTTTGAGAGCTCTGTAAACAGAAGGTCAGGGTTCTGACCACATCTCAGCACGTGCGAGGATTAATTCTACCTGGAGTGGGACTGACTCACAGGAAGACAAACATTTGTGGTCTGAAGTCTCGGCAACCTAAAATTATCACAGGACCGAAACTTCCACGTAAGACGAATTGCTTGAAAGATTGCCGATTTTCTCTACATGACGAGTCAACACAGCAGCCACTAGAAAGTAACAGAAAATCAACAGAAACAGAATGCCTGGGCTCGATAGAGATTATGAATGTATTTTAAATGTGGGACCATCGATCCAGACCACGAAAGCACATAGCGTGTGGCCCAAAATTCAGACAAGAAGAGGTGAGATTCAACCGGAACGTCTGGAGAGACTCCTGTAAGACAGTGATGTTCCCTGCCTTGAGGACAGTACCTGCAGGGATCCCAGCACTGAGCAGAACCAACGCTTGTCCTTTATCACCCTCTGGTATCCTTTCCACCCAAATTTTCTCACGTAGCGCAACTTCAGAAGAAGCATGGGCTTGGGAAAATTATACATCAGACCTTTGCTTGCAGCACAGGAAACAAGTGCACCGTTAACCGATGCACTCAAATCTTTGAAGCTATGGAAAAGACAGTAGTTCACGCTTGGAAATCCACCAAGAAGGGAACGATGGTCTGGCAGATGAACTATTTCACTTGCAGGGTGACAAGTAGAGCTGGATGCTTTGTACGAGTGATAGTAACTTCCCTACGGCTCGTAACTACTCCTTAGATCAGCTGCCTGTTTACTCGGCAAGCGATGGCTGGGTAAGATTCTGAAGTGAGAGGCCAGTTAACCTTAAATTCTTCGGATCGTGCTCTACTAGGCAGCATACGATCCCATTTTTACCAAATGTTGGCTTACTTCCTTCAGAACATACTCTCCTGGAGCTGGGAAGGGGCGGTGGACAGTATAAAATGACTTCTTTAGTGGACAGGGCTGAATTTAACCCAGGCAATTGCCTGAAGTGAGATGATGGCTGGCAATGAATGCGACCTTGTATCGGTGTTAATGAAGACGCCTACTCTTACTGGGAGTTGGCAGGTTTGCACTTCTGGGATCCAAAACTTCCCAGGGCTAACTGGGCAAGTTCAGCTAGGCTGAGGTGTCCTGAGGCCCCACAGTTTCCAGTTTTGACAGAAAAGGTGTTTTTGGTGGTAAACGGGAGAAAACCAAAAAAAAACCCAAACCCAGGGCTTTCTGCAGACTGCAGTGGCATCGTGGGCTGGTAGCCCCGGGGTGACCAAAGTGCCTTTCTCCTCGCCTGCTCTTCACAGGCAGGCACTGATTGCAGAGAAAGCTAACTTCCAGGCATAAAGCCAAAGACTATGCCTACCACATGAAAGAGCATTTATACTGCAATACCACAAAGAAAGATGGAAATCAGTTGAAAGAAGCAAGTGTCTGTTGGGTCTTGCAAGACTTTTGGAAGGCTCGCAAGTCTATTCATAGCGCCTAGGGCTCTCCCAGAGCAGCCTCCTGCTATGCGGGCAGCGCTGCGCTCCGGCTCTCTTCTTCAAGCTGGCTTCAAGCACTTTGTTGACAGGTTCTTTTAAGGCAATGATGAGGCTACAAGCCAGGGAAGTGCACGGAGAGGAGGCCGACTTATCGTTCAGTCCTTCCAGCCAGTGGCAATGCTGTGTTACTTTGAGAAAAAAAAAAAAGTAAATACGGTCATTGTCGCTGCTGAGCTGCTTTAACGATTTAATGAACTCGGCCTGGGAAGGCTGAACACGCTCGCTGCCCACGTCTGGTCTTGGAAAGGTCTCCTCCTGGGAACTTCTGCCTACCGACGCACAGATCTAAGACTGAAGAGATGTGGTGAATCAGAGAGTCAGAACTGTGAGCTCTGGGTTTTGGCATGGTGTGTTCCTTCCCTGGGAGCTCCTCAGCTGTAGAAATGCTGGGTGTTTGGAAAAGTATGGCCAGATGGTCTTCCTTTACCAAAAGCAAGTCAAGATTGCTTCGCAGGAACCGCTAACGGGAGGAGAGGGACACTGGGGAGGAAAGAGTTTGCCAGTAAGAGACTGCGAAGGCAACATGACAGAAGGGAAACCGCAGAAAAGTTGACAAGCCTCAAGAGCTCAAGAAGTTCTCAATCGCTCATAAAACGCATGATTCTGGCAACTACAAAACAATACTTGTGCAGAAATTTGTGTATGAAAGATCTGGACCCTGAAGACTCATGCCAGAAAAATCAGCTTACTAGCGTGCCAGTTTCTTTGCATTAACAAATTTTAATGAATGGCTTTGCACTGCATGGATTCAGTACTAGCAGGCATTTCTGCAGAGCTCTGCGGGCTTCAGGGGGATTCGGGTCAGTCGAGTCACACTTGGATGCAACATAGAAGCAGAGTTACCATATTGTAAATGAGACCTTGATCACAATGTCGTTGCACTTCTTTCACCCAGGGTTTTGGCAGTTGCCAAAACTCCCATTACCATAACCCTGGCAACAAGTTAACGTTCCTGAACACTGGAGAGAGAAGCAGCTCATCACGTGCTTTGCAATATTGCTTTGCTTCAAAAAAGGCAGTAACTACCCATGCATAGTTTTGTGAACTGTTGTCACGTTACAATAAAAATCACTGACTCTCGTGCTCGTGTCAAAAACTTTTTCTTCTGTCCAAGACAAATTGCTATTAGCAATATCCTTCTAGCCTCCTGGTCGTTAGGTATTTCCGATAGGAAACGCTTACAAACTAGCACTGGCAAAAAACCAAACCTGTCACATACGTATCATTCACGTATTCAGAATTTTTTGAAACGCTATTGCTCACTTTTTACGCTAAATGTAAAAAGGTAAACGGTAAAGACGTCGTTTTCAGCCATACTTTTAAATTTTCTGTCTTGCCAGAACTGCCATTGCTATACTGTCCTTTCTCTGGCCGTGCTTCGGCTTGTGAGTTTTCAGCCATACTTTTAAATTTTCTATCTTGCCAGAACTGCCATTGCTATACCGTCCTTTCTCTGGCCGTGCTTCGGCTTGTGCACCTTTGTCTTTCACAATGCGGTTGGATAACTCTCTGCCATCTCGTGGTTTGGCAAGTTTTCAGTTCACCTGAGATTAATCATGCTGGGCTAAGCAAAACAGCGGCGTAGGGAAGCAAGGCTGGCAAACTGCTATAAAACTTACGGTGTTATTAATTCATTCTTTCTGATTTAGGTAAGATACGAAAATATCATGATGATTTTTTTCTCCGTACGTATACGCACCAATATTTTTCATACTGTCGGCTTGCCAGCTTGAAGATGGTAACAAAAACAATTTCTAAATGGAGTTCATCTCTCAGGCAAAACTGAACATTCATCATTTTCCTTCCCAAGCCCTGACACTGGTGAATACAAATCTGCATTTACTTTTGAGAATTCCAAAGAGAACTGTGAATTCAATTGTTTTTAAAAGACAAAACTTGGCTTAGGGAGGAGGATGCCTCCTCCCAGCTCACCCCTCCCTCCTCCAGCGCAAATTTGTACTGCAGACTGGATGGCTCCAGTAAGAAGCATTCAAGACGCTGTAATACAGACCGGTAAATACAGCTCGATAATCAGGTTTGTGAAGGTGCGGAGCATAGAAGGGATTTATTTTTGATAGTGAATCTATACACATACACACCATCAAGCCCCCACTGAGAAGCAGACCACTCCAAGTGATTAATACAGCCCAAGGGGGCAGATAAGAGATCAATGACAAAAATCACCTGGTTAAAAAAAAAAAGTAAAAGGTGTTGCATTAAAAGGGCTTTTACTTTGCATGCGAAACAATACCGAGAAACCTGCATTTTAGCACTTGGGCTCAACAAGCACTCCAAAGTATGCCGGGATGAGAACAGAAACCCATCCTTTCTAATAATCTCGTGACAAAAGCTAAAAGACATCATCCTATTAACTAGTGATCTCAGCTGCTAATGCAGAGTACTTCCTGGTGCCTTTTATGTAGAATGCCGCTATTAAAAAACCACTAAACATTCACTGTGAACAACACAGAATCATTCATCTTTTATCAGCATCTCTTGTTAGAGGAGTATGAGAGAGGCTGAAGGTGTCATTGATATTATAGAGTGGAAATTAATCAGAAATTTTTCTCATATTTTCCTCATCACACTCATTTACTTTTGTACAAATTTCCCCCTGCTAAAAAGTTCATACCCAGCCCCCTGTTGTACGCTTTTAAGTTGAGAATATTCAACGAGTGCGTCAACTGAAAGGCACCAGGTCCTAACACAAAAAGCATTCGAAATTCTCATTTAGTTGTCTTTATTTTGCTAGCGCCATGTGGTCCTTGAAGATGTAGAAAACACGGGAAGCCGAGTAAAGATCAGAGCAAGCTCATTAGCATTCTGACAAAATTGGAGTGGTGGAGATGTATAGTTTGCCTAGTTTGTCGTTTTGAAAGCTACCGGTGGTAAGCTTTCTATTTCATTGTGCTTTTGTCTTTTTTGGGGGTTTTCAACGCAGCGGGGTGGTTGTTAGCCTCGGTTTTCACAGTGCATTGTGGGAGCCTCGCCTGCACATTCAGCCTATATAGTATCATTCGAGTTCAAGTCAAAAAGTTTTGGTGGTTTTTTTTTTCCTATTTATTTCATAATCACCTATGTTAATGCATAATTGTCGTCTGGCTGTCAAAACTCATCCTGCCTGACACCTGGTTTATAAAGTTAAAAAAAAAAAAAAACAAAACACAAAACCAAACCAAAAACCAAAAACCCCCACATAAAATAAACTCTGAGCTGTATTTAAAAATAAAACCTTTTAAACATGCTGCTAGTTTTCTTCAAAAGACAAGATAAGAAGAAATTAATTTGAATTCCACTGTTTACAATAAACTAGAAATGAATTTGAGACAGATCCAGTCGATTAGAATTCAAAAGAGACTCTTTCACCGAATAAGATCCCCAATTCTATTTCAGAGCCTCTTGAAGGAAAGATGGGTTTATGCTCCAGAATTATGTAAATAATGAAATACCTCTTAGAAGACCCGAAGAAGTTATTACTCTGGTCATTTGATTTATTTATTTATTTATTTATTAAACATAAGGCTCGCTTTGAAGGGCTAAAAGGCCTACATTAATGCTGCTATTCGACATGAACGTTTCCAAGTTGCAATGAAATGGATAAAGGTCTTTTTGGATGAATTTATCTGCTAAATCCTTGTGCTTGCCCTCCTATCTCGGATGATGACCCAAAAGAATGTCAACAGCTCATTTCCCAGAGAGCTGGAGAGAGTCCCTACGCCAGCCATAATCTCCACGTTCTCAAAGAACCGTTTCAAACATTACATTTCACAAGCCGTTTAAAGAGATTCCCCCCCCGGCCCCCCATCTCCGCTATCCTACCAGTACTTTGGACATCAGTGCCTCAGAAATCTCGGAAATGAGGGCTTTTAACAAAGTTGAAACCTGACTTTTTACGTGTTGTGTTGGTGGGCCGTGCATGTGTGCACACGCGTACACACACCGTGCAACATGTGAGCGCTCACGGACTCCCACGCGCTTCGAACCCACGTCGCTAAATTCTAGCTGCACTATGGCAGGGACAAGTAAATGCTAAGAATCCAAATATATTAAGTCACCCCTAATTTACTCACTGGAGTTTTTTTAAATATAATGTGTGCCAGGCTGCCAAAATCACAGATATCCCTTTAGTAAGAAAGGATAAAAGCCAGCTTGAAAGGAGTTACAATGGTCTAGATCCGGATACAGTAAATTTTACAATGGAGCGGGATTAAAGATTTATTTACTTAGCAAGGGGGAAAGGATAAACAAATACTAAGAGAAAGAGCCGCTTTACACAAAACCTTCAAAATTCTTTCTTTTTGTCATGCGCTTGGATAGCATCATTATCATTATCATCAAAAAAAGCCTTAGAGCTGCAGCCAGCCTCTGCGGATGAAGAAAAGCAAACGGTCAGGCCAAAGGGGGAACACCGGACTTTAAAAACAAAAAGCCCAGTACGAGCAGGTGAGTGCCTGACGACAGAAAGCGCCGAGATACCCCCCCCGCCGCGGGGACTGACAGATCTGAATTTTGCTGTCATATTTACAGTCTGATTTCACTCTACGCCTGTGTGACATCCATGAAATTTCATCACAGGAGATGTTGCAACGTTTAAGCTATACATGAAGAACCACAATCCCTCCCCAACTAAAAACGACCCCCCGGCCCTGAGAATTAAATAGCAGGCGTTATTTTAAGCTTAACAAAGGGCAGAATTGTGCCAGCTCCGAGATGCCACCTTTATTTCAAATCTGCTTTTAATCACTCCGCTCCTTTTCACTCAGGTTCCAACTCTCAGCAGAGGCAAATAACCTGGAGACTGTTATCCGCACGACAGTAAAGGCGACCAAATTATTTTCTATACTTTGCAATGTGCTTACAGCTGCAAAATTATTTATCTCCTTCACTGCGTTCTCCTACGAAAGTTTCCTCCAGAAGAATCGCCGGGACCAGCCATATCAAATTAGAGGGCAGTCAGGAGTGTCTAAGTCCAGCTTTAAAACAAATATCATAACAATTACTTAGCCATATGGAAAATAGGGTATGTCTTTCCTGAAAGCTTTTATACATTTTCTATCTCAAATTTCAACTTCATTAGAAACTACTTCTGACTAGCAAGCTGCAAGATTGCTAAATATCTAACTGTTAACTCACCATGAAGAGAGAGACTCTTTTGAATGGCAGAACTTTTCCAAGATGCAAATGAACAATAATCTAATTTCGAGAGTAAATTAACTGAAGGATTCATTTTAATATGTTTCAAAGTCTCCGAAATTAAGTGGCAGTTGCAACCTATGCAATAGACACGCAGACGTGCGCCCACGCTCACGTACACACGCTAACACAGCACCCCCGCTGCACCCACTCCCATCTTCAGAAGAACTCACATTGTACTTATGTTTAGGTTCCTATGACTTAAAGGCCAGATGTTTCACAAATGACCAACAATTGGAGGTTAGAATAAATTAATGACTGATTTCTGAGCTTTGATGGAATTAAGCATACTTCTTTTCTCAATGTGCCATGTGAATGTTCACCCGTTAAACTTTTTTTTTTTTTTTTTTTTTTTGACAAGTGAGGCCACCCGGCAGAAAACAACTGATGCAAAACCCAGGAGTAATCCCTCTGTTTAGTTCAACACTGTGGTTAGCCTTAACACTGCCTCTATTATCCAATGGATTTAGAGAAACTTTCATTTATTTGTTGGCCTCAGTCTTCCAACTTTGTTGCCTTCTTTAAAGGACCCAAGACCCATTCCTATGTAAATACATTTGCATAGGGCCACAATGAAACTTTCTGGGACTCGGATTAAACTTGCAGAACTAGATAGCTGCGCTGCGCATATTTGTGATCTTCACGTAAGTACTTTCACAAATACGGACGAGTAAATGAAGCTGATGTCAACTCTCGCTACAGGAACGCCTGGCGGTTAGAAGAAACGCTCCCTCGCAAACTACGTAGTACCAAAGCCCCGAACGCCGAAACCACTGGCAGACACGGCACCCAAATGTGAACTTACAATATATACAACGAACAAAAAGTCCTTCTCGTTTGGGAGCTGTTAAGATCAGCACTTTCTTCACTGCAAAATGCCATCTTCTCTCCTAACCTGTTCCTGTTCCGGTAGGACAACAGGATCCCTGTTGTAAAAGTGGTGATTCATAGCTGCTTGGCTTTTCACTTGGGTTTTTTTCTTGCTGCCTCTGTTTATAAAGAGTACCTAGGGTATAATGTATTATTATATACTGTACACAATACAGCCTTCTTTCAGCCAATTCAAATATAAAGCTTTGCATCCAGCAAGTCTATTAGGAAACAGCACCAGGATTAATCCCTGCAATTACCACCCTCAAAAAACGCGGGTGGACACTCAGTGCAATTTCGCCATTCCCACATACAAAACGCCAATGCCTTAAAGGTTTACGTTCTGTAAGAGAGGCCCGATGGACCTAAAGGATACACTAAGGACTGGTTTTGTAATTTCACCGGCACTGATGACTGTGGGCCAGGAATTGCAGCCGAATATCTTCTTTTGGTATGCGTTTAAAGAGAGAACACCTTCTACCAGGGGCTCAACCAACACAGATATCTAATTCCTCGTTTTGCAGCACAGTCTGTTTTAATCTGGGTAAAAAAGCTCTGTACCCATAACTTTAAAAAAAAAGAATCACGTTATGCTGTTATTCACGTCCACTACTACAACGATTAAAAAAATGAAGCCAAATACATCAAACTTAATCACACACAAAAATATAGCAGTCAGTAGAAAATGCCTTGCATAACTGGAAGCATGCTAACGAAGGCACTGGCACAAGTCATAAACCAGGTCTGACTTACACTTTATTTGCCTTATGCCTGGCTGTATGGTAAGCCCCTGCTGCCCCGTGTAAATACCATATACAAACCCAATTTCTCTCGTTGGACTAAGCACATCAATACAAAAGCAAATGAACTACCAAAGTGCCCTAATTAACAATTTTGCAAGTGAATGCAGACATCAGTGCCACACTGCAGCCATTAAAGTCTATTCCTTGCCATATCTGTTTCTGTTAACATTTCAATAGACCAATTAAATGACCTTTCCCCCCCTCAAACTCAATTAAGCTATTTGAACATCAATTGATAACTTACCATGTATTTATGCAAAATGTGCAAGCAAGAGATTCATTTTTTTTTCAATCCTAATGATGTTTTGAAGAAGAGAAAACTACCTTAGCTATCCTGTCCTGGTATTCCACGGAGAGGGGGCCAGGGAGGGGACTGCCTCCCAGGGGAGCCTGGGGGGCACGCTGGCATTGTGGCGGGCGGTTTGGAGAAAGCAGGTGTGAGGCAGATCTTCTTCTTCCATGCCATTTGGTCCCTACCAGGCAGCTGCCTTGGGAGGTCAAAAGAAAGCGGAGACAGCCATCTCTTCAGCTTGTTGGAGTATCACATCGCTGGGTCACAGCCAGCACGCTGGTAGGTGGCACAGGGTCACATCAGCCAACTTGCAGATATCCAGAACTGTTTCTTTTTTTTTTTTTTCTTTCTTTTTTTTTTTTTTTTTGAGTTTTTACATCTCGTTCCATAGTGAAAAAGCGAAGGGGTGCCCCAACGCATACACCTTTCCGAGGTACGACATTTGACTTCAGCCTGCCTGCCCCATGTTAAAAGAGGTGATTTGCTGACATTTGCATTTTCCCAAGGGGCTCGCTACACCAGGAATCTGTTTGTCACAAATTCAGGGGACTTGAGCGGAAGGAGTAAAGGCAACACTCTCAATTCTTTGCTCATGTTAAAGGCTAGATAAGGGTCAGTGTCTCCTCTTTAAGAGCTGGCCTTTGCTTCTCAGCCCAGGTAAACAGTTCCCCCCAGGGTGTGTAGATAGGGACTGAAAGCATGGGGATTTATTTAAAATAAGACCACCTCAATCTAGGACAGAGGCATTTTGATGCTGCTGCTATGACTAATTTAGGTGAGAAATATAAATTTGTTGGCTTCAAGAATAAAAAGGACGATGACAAATCTTCCAGGAAAAACAAGAAATTAGTATTTGTTTAAGTCATTCAGAGGGAAGCTTTCTAAGTACCTATTACCTCTCTGGAGACTTTTTTAGATCCCCCCAAAAAGCTTTAATTTTAAACTAAGGAGAAATCAGGTAGAAAACACAGAAGTGGAGGGGAGGAAGGCATAAGTTGTTTATCCTTCCTTAGGTCTCAAAAAAAAAAAAAAAAGTTGTACCTGAACAAATTAAAAAAAGAACTAAGCCCCCAAAGTAATCTTTCTTAAATTAAAAAAAAAAAGTAAAAAGAAACCAAGCTAAAAAAACTACCCCAGATCTTTTTCAGAATTCTTTGAAGATGGGTAGGAGAGAAAATGAAGATCCAACTCTAACAATTCTATTTGAAGTTTGAGTTTGAATCCCTTAAAAAAAAAAAAATTCTAGTGGCACCCTGGGATAGTTCAACAAAGGCCTGGTTTCTGGGAAAAAAAGCATTGTCCCTTTCAGAATGTTAATCTGGTATATCACTTGCTACTACACCCCAGCATGTACTTTTGCTCATATCGACAATTAAAAGAATACATTTATTAAATAGTCTTATCACTGGATGTTATAGCTTGTAATTCATGCTAACTAGATAACCAAAGTAAATTTTATTTAAATTCTCATTTCTTTGTGAAACTTTGTAGATGGTGCATATCTCATGATTAACGGACAACGTCTAAAGCATCCCGTCCTCTAATCTTCCTAAAATCCCTTTTCATCCGATTGTTTAAGACTGCTTGAAAGGCTAACACCAAGCCTAAGACTACTGCACATTTGGGGGAGGGGAGCCTCTGTAGGTTAGCTAATTAAACTGTTTGTCTTCTGAAACATTTAACTGGCTTTAGAGATTATTCTAATTAAGAATGATGTTAGATGTATTTTTTAATGTAGCTATTAAAATTAATCATAATCCAGCAATCTCATGCGCTGAACTATGTAAATAGAGATGTGCTTGAAATCCTGCTGCATTTTCTTTATTTGGGAGCAGATCATTACGGATTCTAGGAAACATGCATCAGCATCAACCTAGTTTCTAATTAAGAATGCCTTGTGAAACTATAACTTTTGCTCCGCATTTCTGAAAGGTAAATAACGGACCTCAGCATAGCCAGGCACTACGGTGTTTCCCAAGCAGTACCACTACGACAGGGGAGCATTAGCTCTCATTCATACTGTACATCTTTTTCTCTCTACTTTGCAGACCGTGTATTCAACTGAAGTGAAGGAAAGCCATTAATTTTGGAAGGTCTGCAACTTGGCAATTGCAACTTCTTGTGCTTTTCTTTACTAGACGTACAGCAGAGCTCTCACAAATATTGCTGGCAAGAAATTTTAAAAACAGAGACCACATAAAAAAACTTGGCATTCAAACAGAAAGAACGGCTGGGGCTAGAAGCCAATATGTAAATTGGTTAGTTTAAAAAAAAAAAAAATCCAGTACGATTTTCTCCTTAAATAATTAAGAAAACAAAACCAAAACAAGAGAGAGAAACAAATGAATTATGATTGCAGTACACACAACAGGCAGCCTCTATCAGAACTCAGAAGGGTATTATACTCTAAACACTTTTTCTTCCCTTACTGCTGAAAGATTAATACTGGTTATCCCATTAAAGTTGGTAAAATGCCATTCTTGTGTCTTAAAGCTCTAGCATTGGAGGTCAAGAAGTGTATGCTGCTTCTTACAAGGCTAGTGTGGATGTAATCTTCCCAAAGTTACAATAATTAATGTTAAGCTTCTTTAGCAATACGTTTCTGAAAGAACTTGCCTGATAATATACTTAGAGCCTGGCTAGCTGTTTGTGTTTCTGAGCAAGAAATGTATTCTATGCTGCTCACGTACTTCAGCTTAAATCTTTAGTCAAACTAGGGTGATGATGAGCAGTTTGACTTCTAAGTAGAAATAATATTTAAATTCGCAAAGGTGAAACATTTTGGGTGT
>NW_009609140.1:22790-30290 GCF_000690535.1 Cariama cristata
AATGCCGGGGGCACAGCTACCGCTTTCCAGCGTTGAGGACCACTGCCCTTACGGAGGCGCGTACCGCAGAGGCAGGCGGGTCTGTTTAGGGCACCCGTTCCCTAAGAGAAAGCCGCCGGAACAGGTGCCACGTACTTACGAGAAGGCAATCTATAGCAATTGCGAAAGAGCCGACATCGGAGGGCTGCTCTCAGCCCAGACCTCCCCGCGCAGTACAAAAGCCCTCCGCCTGAAAATGTCCCCACGCGCTTCGGCTCGGAAGCTGGGTTATGAATGAGAACGGGGAGTGCAAGGTTAGATCTCCCTCTGCTCTAAAATTGAGATCATTTCATTTATTTCAAGCAAGCTACCTCCGCTTCTGCCATCTCAGGATTTGGCCCTTTATGTATACATTAACAGCCTGGGTCACAGCAGTATTTCTGAGTCATCCCAAAAGTAATTAAAAATGTATTTTTTCTGAACGCACGCACTTTGCTGCAACATCTTTGAATGTCACCTCTGTATTTCATACTTCTGCTTGCTGGAAAACTAACAGACGAACACATCTTCCGGGTCAAAAAACTAACAGCTGTTTCTGCGAGTATAGTTGTGAATGAGCGGCCCGAAAGCCTGCGCTGCGATGCCGCAACCGAAGGGAGCAGGGGATCTCATCTGCACTTCTGGTTTTGTCTGGGGCAGGAAAAAACCATCCTGACGATACGCACGTATTTATCTGTTTGCTTCCACTTGCAGCCCCGTGAATGCGTGCTTTATCTCTGGGCATAACGGCTTGGTCTGGTAGAAGTTCTTTTTGTCTTTCTATGCAGATTTTAATGCAACAGCATAGGTAGAAAATTCACTCTTGAACGAGTTCACAAGGGGAAATTATGCAAAGAGGTTACTAATCAGTCGATGACCTATCCGTTGAGGCAATACAGTAGATACAGGAATATCCAAACCAAGTCACCCTTATGCATTATAATCACAAGCAATAGGCATGGAGATTTATTCTGTTAACCTGACAGTGAGTGCATTCTTCATCATTCAAATAGGTGAGAGAAAGCAGGGAAAAAAAAAAAAAAAAAAGCATCCTGAAACACACAAAGCAACCTAGACAGTTTACTGGCAACTTGACCCTGAGACGGTTTCCAAAAACCAGCCTCACAGCCACGAGCGTGGTTAACAATGGTGTCAGTCAGCCAGCCCCGAAGCTGTCCAGAGAACCAGCCAGATACTGCTGCCGCCCAAGAAAAAAATATATTCTAGACCTGGCTTCTGGATAATATAGCTGTAAGGCACAGGCTCAGCACAGCTGTTGACTGCGTTGGAGATAAGGAGGGAGATAGAGGGAGGCTGCCGTCCTGACACCGGCAGCCCAGGCTCCCAGCTACCGAATGGCCCAACGCCTTTTGTCTCCCCTCGCTCTTTCATACGTGCTCCGGTATAAAGAAACTCTGCGGTTTATCCCTCAAATAGTATACAGTCTGACGAGCAGAAATCTGCGTTATTTCTGATTATCCGACATCAGGTAACTTGCATGGTTTAATTAAATAGGTACGCCGGGACGTAACATACCATGGTATATGTGCCCCGGACTGCTATTAAAATAAAATGTAGCGTATATGTCCGTACCCTGATGTGTGTAATACAGAAATGCTGCCCGTTTAACATATTTTGCATATGTCCGTATTATTTTATACCTCTAAAAGGAAACCCACATTTCCTGGGACCCAAGTTTTAGTGCCCTGACACCGACAAATGCCAAAGGACAGTAAAAATTTTACGGCAAAAAGACTGAATACAAAATCATCCCAGGATGAGTTTTAATATGAGAAGTGAAAATTTCATTCTGTTACAAGAGACTAAATCAACCATCTAAACCCTCTTTTTGCGCCTGTACTTTTTTAGCTCAACCTTTTTCCTTTTCTATTAATAAATTCAAATGTTTCCCTCTTACAAACCTCAGTCCTTTATATCTTCAAAGCCGCGTAAAATGCTAACTAATTAATACATGTGACTTTCCTTTCACACATGGCAACAAAGCGTATGCTGCTTTTTCGATTGGTAAGAGTTAATTTGCAGTGACACAACATATGTGTTTACAGGGTTTCTAATGTTTGTTGTTTGGTTGACTGTGTAATTAGTCCTACTGCCAAGGAAGCCTACGCACTGCAACAGGAGAGGTGAGACGGCGGCGGGGAGGTGGCAATCCTGCCCCGTTTTCAGCACCTGCCATGTTGACATTGGGTATGAGTTGGGAAAAAAAAATAACCCAACACCCCAAACCCAGGAAAAAACCCCATGTGCAGAAGACTCTCAAGCCCCAGTAATTGCCATTAAAAAGGCAGCGCTTGGCCAGATCCGCCCCACAGGACCACCTGCACTCAGGGGAACCACCAAGGTGTATGAGCTACTACAGCGACGGTAAACCTCCGCAGACTTTAACCCTCCTTTTTCGGATCTTCTCATTTAGAGGAACGGACGCTCCCGGGCAGGGTCAGCACAGATAAGACTGGAAGATCTCAGCGCCCTGATGCTCATCTTAGAGCAGCGCCACAAACCCAAAACAACCTCAGTGCTGTCACTAGAGCGGCACTGGGTAAAGCAGCAGCGTGGAAATCGCGATCAAGGTGAACGATGGGCCAGTGGAGAACGGAATGATTAAAAAACCCCTTTACTGTTTAAGATTCACCCTGAAAACAGCAAATGGGAGATAGCTGTCAATACACAGAGCTTATCTGCCCGTGCAAGATTTTCCGATACTGCGTTTAGCTAATGTGGCTAATGAAAGAAAACAAACTTGACAAAAATAAACCCACGAGGACAGTTCAAAACAATAGATTAAACCACCTGCATTATTTCCCGTGCAATTAAACTCTACAATTAGTATACAGTAGGAAAAATACCAAAACGGTGATAGTATCGCTTATCTGGTTCTCCAGTGAATCAAATTTACAGCCCCCCCCGCCGCACCCCGAACGTTAACTCTTCGCACCGTGGGTATGTACAGCTCTGAAATATAAAATTAGTTGCTTTTGAAGGACACTGAGCTCCCTCTGGTGAAGGCATAACAAGTTTATTAAGTAAGCACCACCTCTGGAAGTATAATCCCCTCTGGCTTCTTCCATGGAGTTTATTGGTTCAGTTTTCCTAACCATGAGCATCATTAGGGCAATGCAGTAATTAAGAGTTGTTAGAAAGTGAATTCTCAAACTGCAGATTAGAAAATTAAACTATTTCCTGATTACATATTAATGGAGCACAACAATAGCAGTTGCCATAAGCTTGGAAGGCAACCAAGGGATAAATCTGTGTACTTAATTACCATAAACAATGGCTGCATAGAAATGAAGTTTTATGCACATTCCCTTCTGTAATATGTCTGATATCAGTACACACTTGACAATTCTTGTTCAATTATCTCTATTATTTAATGCGCTGTGAACGGCTCTGTGTAAATAAAATTAACCACCCCAATTACTTTGAATTCATCTAGGGACAACGTAATAAAAAATGTGAAGAATTCTGTATGCCTATTAATCTAAAACATTACAGAAGCTTTCACCAGATTTTCTTGTCTATATTTATTTTGTCTACATTTATTTTAGTGCACTGCTAATTCAATTACATTTACCATCAGTGGTCAATCAGCAGCAGCTGAGGTTTTTTTGTTTTGTTTTGGGTTTTTTTGATTTTTTTTATTTATTTATTTCATTAATCCTTATACAGTACCACAAACATGCTCATCCATTGGTAAGGTACAGGATCTCATATGGAAAATACAAATACCCTTCTACTTGAATTTGGGAGCTTGCAGTTAATCAGAAAAACAATTAAAAACACTTCATACCCTGTGGTCAGATAACAAAATATCTGATAGCTGCAATTTTTTTTTTTTCAAGTAGTTGTTTTTGCAATTAGTGAAGAAATAGTGACCGAAAAAGAGCTAAATTTAGATTAGAGATTTGTAAACTGGGCTTCTTTGTTTTTATTTTAATTGTATTATGTGATAATTCTGCATTTTAATTGGCACTTGCATATCAAGATGATAGGCACCTTAAAGTACAACGACAGAAGAATTTGCAATAAAGACACTGTCAGAAGAAGAGACAAAACTATTTTATGCATAACAGGTTAGGCATAACATGGGTAAGTACAATCCTGAAGAAAGCAAGACAATCCTACCCCTGCCACCGTTTAGTGTCAAGCCATTAGAAGAAGAAGAAGAAGAAAGGAAATCAATGATATTAGATTATATGATTTTTATACTCAATCATACGACTCATTCCTCTTATTTGAGCCTCTGCGCCCTGTTTTCTCTGAACACTCGCGCCCACCACATTTTTTGTGACGGCGTATTTCGTATGGTGTATGTCGCAAACCCCCTTCTATACAGGTAACTCTTACATATTTCCAGACAGCGGGAGCAAACGTGCCATCAGCTTATTCTACGGAGTTCAAGGCACCGAAGCTCTGATTCCCCTCACGGTTTCGCAATGTACCAGTAAAGTACATTTTGCTGGAACAAGGTGAGATTACATTTTCATTTTAAGTGCAAAGACCAAGGACTGAGGTTACGCCACCAGTGACATAAATTACTGGATATTAATAAAAGTGTGACTATTCAGATTCAAATGGAAATCAGCAACCCGGGAATTTTAATAACGTTTATTTTTTCACACATCTTAGAAAAGTGTTTCTAGTCAAATCATGAGCAGCTGGCTCTGGAAATGCAAAGCTTCAGCCAGTTCCAAGCTCTTTGCCTGGCTGACGAACTTTGGAAATATCAGCTCCCCTTTGACCAAGAGCCAGAACCTCGGCGTCCTCAGCCAAAAAGGCTGTCTTGCGGGGCCGGGAAACGGCAACGAGGACCTGGGTTCTCTTCCGACAGCCCCATTTCCATCAGATGCCCTTTTCCTAATGCCGGGCAGATGATGCAAGGGCAGCAGTGGAAGGGATCCCTCCGCAACCCAGGGATCGGACCAGGGAGCATCGTGTCGGGGACTCCTCTCCTCCTGGTCCGTGGCAGAGAGGGAGCGGGGCACGGAGAACCTCCAAGATCTGCTCCGTGCAGCTACCCACAGCCCCTGTCGCCCAGTAAAGCTAGGGTGGCATTTTCAAACTTTTGTTTGCAATCGTGAGTGCCAGAAACTTTCACTAAACTGTAAGCCGAGAGTCTGACGAGGTCAAACAGTGCCATGAGCTGGAATCTAACTAAGAACGTATGTTGCCTATACTTACATCTGCCTCCTTTTCGGTGAAAGCTATGAATTCTTCCACATTTACCAAAGCCTGCGTTGTCCCGGGGTTAGTCACTGTCTCTTTCTGGTCTTGCCACTACCTCGTAGTAAAGAAATTCCCACCTGTTTTAGTGCCTTGATACATGGGAGCAGGAGACAAAGGCTTTTCCTGTGAAATGAATGTAGCCAGGACAGATATTCAAGCTGCAGCCTGAAACAATCCCTCCTGGCTGAGCAACAAAAAGGACTCTCAGACTCAGAGGATGAAGAGCTGCCAGGTGGCAAAGAGTCTCCCCACTGGAAAAAAACCATCCCCAGTTTTGTGCTGGAGGAGGATGAGAAGGAAGACGGAGAGCCTTCTTCCTAGTAAAAGTCTAATAAAGAACAAGGCCAAGCACCGTGGAGAAGGAAAAGATGGTCCAGCCCCCAACAGACACAACGGGGATGAGCAGGCCATACTCTGCTGCCTTCTTGCATTTAATTTCAAGGCAATGACTGAGTCAGGATGTGAGTCTCCCAGTTGTTTCCTCTGTCTTGCATGGTTTTGGCACACGTGGAAACAAAGCTGGAAATCCCAGCACAAAATGTGCTCCTATGTTGATGGGGACAATCATCCTGCAAACATTCCTTAGGACAATTCGGTGTAAGCCCTTCTCCATGCAGTTGTACAAACAGGGCACCCTGCTTCAGCTGTCGAGGAATAAGGGCAGCAGAGACTCTTACCTGCCTGAGGCTCTCCAGCACTACAACCCCAAGCAGTACACAATTAAGAGATGTGCTTAAAAGAGAACGTTAATTATAAAACCAATTCACTTGTGCTTCTTGTCCTTCATCTTGCGTTTTCAGGATCTTTCAGCCACAGTCACCCATGTGACCTCCTGGTTCCTAAAGCCTGCGTTTTCAGAAAAAGCAAGTATCAAAAGACTTTTCAGCACACCTCTGAGAGCTGGCAGCATTTCACATTTCTCATCTTTCTGGTATGTACCAACACCTAGGGGAGTATTCGCAAAACCCCGAGATCGTCATCAACAGCCCTTCAGGGCTTTTCTAGCTATCAGGCTGCGGTTATTTTCTTCCTTCAGACTTGGCTTTACAGACCACTTGGTGGTCTGTGGCAAGCTGGCAGGTCATATGGTGTTGACTCATCTTTTTTGTTTCCAGATATCTCCCTCAGACAGTCAGACACTCGGGTAAAGCAGCCCAGACCCTTACAGAAGAAGCTGGGACTAAGACGGAGGCACAAGCTGCTTATTTGTCTGTATTAGGAATTATTTCCTGAAGAGAGGTAGGGAAGAAAACCAAGTGCCATCCTGAGAACGAAAGCCAGTAATGGGATGAGATACAGCGGATGCTCTGAAGGAACTGCAGTCGGTACCCGAGAGGGAGAGAGAAGGAGCAGGGGGAGAAGAGCCTGCGGGAGAGCGAGGCAGATGAGGGGCCGGTGGAAGAGGACTGGACATGGGGCATGGAAACAGAGCCCACACAACAGCCTTTTAAAGGCACAGCAAAAAGAGATGTTCAGATTTTTTTCCCACTACCATATCACATTAAGGACTGCTTAAAAAAAAAAAAAAAAACCCAAATCCAAACCCTCCCAATACTATTTTTCCATGTAAGCAATTGCAGTCGCTGCCACAGGGATGTTGTCTGACGACAAATGGGATATTGATTGGCAGGGGAGGTGGTACACGAGATAGGCTCTCTGTTAAGATGTGAACCATAGTTAGAGAAGTTTGTGAACCCCTGCTCTCAAGGCTATAAAGTTAACCATAGGTAAGAAACTCCACTTTTCACATGTTTTCTCCTAAGTCGTGTTTTTAAGCTGAGAACATAAATAGGATCCTTATCAAAGACTTGTCAAATCATTTGTTTTAAGTTAAATCCTGAATGCTCAGGAAATGATCGAGAATATAAAAGTAACTTTTTTATTACGGCTGGACCACTTGTCCCCTTATCCCCAGCAAAAGAAGTGACGGGTAGCCATTAGTACTCCTCCTACGGCCCTTACAGCTACGCTGCCTAAGCCGCTCTGGCTGTGTGCTAGACTCCCCATTGTATGCAGGACACTTCAAAGAAACACCATCTCATCGTGTGTATGACGTGAAGAATACAGCAACTTATGTCATACTTCAAAATACAAGACATTAAAAACCCATAAGAAATGTAAGAAATCTCTTTTCAAATGGAATAAACGACACAAATCGAATAATAACATGGTTATTAGAGTTTTAAAAATCCCCACGTGCTACGCTGACGGCTCCATATATATCTGGAGGCGGTA
>NW_009609140.1:32790-50807 GCF_000690535.1 Cariama cristata
TAAATCGGGACCCCCCACCCCAGCAAAATGATTTCATGCTTCATCTGCACTCTGTAAAGGATGCAACTAAAATCATTGTCTTTTGGGAACAGAAAAATATACAGGCTTTTTTTTATGAGGCTTATTTCCCTACTAGAGGCTCACTTGTTGCCGTGTAAGGGTCTCGGATACTTTCAGCAAATGTTTTCAATTGTTTTTCCGTAAATCTGTCTGAAATATCAACTCGGCTTCATACTCAGGCAACAGGTATAATAATCACATCAGCATATTATTTCAAATAAAGACACGTTCAAAGCGAAGGCTAATGGCATGGCTGAGCTCCCAGGACCGGTAACGAGCACAGAACTTTTGAAACCTGGGGTATCTGAATTTAAGCACATTATGCCCTCATTAATTTGGTCCTTCTCTTCCTACACAACAGCCAACAGTATCAGCTCTATCGGAAACCCCTTTCCAATCTGCCCTATAGCCAGAAAAACAACAACAACAAAACTCCCTGAGAGCAGTCCCTGAAGAAAAAAAAAAAAATCAACCTGGGGAGTAGAAGTGATGTGCAATACCTTGCCTTTCATCAACTACAACTAATGGAAAATAGTATGAAAACTTCCCTAATGTCAGCGTGCATAGCTGTTAACAATCGTTATTAGGAGATGAAAAGAAATGCTGTGTCAGGCTGAAATATCCCAAGAGTTCACGTGTATCATCTGCATATATAATGTGAACTTACTGTGCCAGACCTTTTCAGCTCTGCAAAAGTACAACCGGGCTAAAAATAACTCCGGCTTGTAAAAAGTTCGATGTTTTGGCATAGATACGACAGCGGTACAAAATCGCTACTCAGCTCTAGATTGCTTCAGCAAAAACGACAAATGTTTTTAGATAAATCGTGGAGAGCAACAAACGACCACCATCAAAGGCGGTGTTGTGTTTTCAGACAAAAAAAAATTCAGGTTAAAACTTGTTCTTCCTGCTTCTGTCCCGCAGCTGTCCATCAAAACCAGCTTTCTCCCTGCGGTCTATCAAATATTTCCCTCACAAATCAATTTTACACATGATCAGCCCATACCCCTACTGAGCTGAACCTCCCCGTTAATTAAGTGAAGAAATTACCATATATATTATATTAATGCAAACATCATTCAGCTAGTAATTCACGGCTGATCTGGATAATGGAAAGGTTGAACACCCATTAACCCAAGCCAACAAAATGGGTTGGCTGAGAAATTCTAGCAGGTCTCATGTGACTCTTCCCTCTAACTGCAGCTCTGCGGTATCTGCTATTGTAATAATTAAAATCCTCCCGGTAGATCAATACTGGAATCTCTTTATGGGAAGTGCCCTGATGGAAATGTCTCAAGGAAGCTGGGGCTGTGGAACTCTGAAAAATTCATTTTTTTTATCTGACAATTATCACCACACTGCAGACTAATTCAACAGTGCACCCCTCTCACTCTGCTTTGAATGCACTGGAGATTGACATCTAAAAAAACCTAACATCTCATTTTAACAAATAAAGGCACTATTTCCACATACAGTTTGGAATTATCAGCAATCATGAAACCAGACAAAAAATTAATATACATTAAGCACTTCATCTTCTGATGGCTTCCTCTGAGTCTCAGTTATCGCAGCCTTCTCCTCATTTCCTCTCTTTGTATCTTCCTGTATTGATCTCTGCCTTTTCATCTCTTGAAAAAAGGGGAAAGACATGTAAAATTATTATAAAGCTTGATATTTATGTATTGAAATGTGGACTTACATTATCGGGTTTTCATATATTTATTGTTAAATATTATTCAATCATAAGATGGGAAAACAGGTTTTATATTTTCTCCTACCTGGTCTGCTCTCCACGTATTGACTGAAAGACTGGAGCTGAGTTTTTCTGACGGCCGAGTCCTTGCTGAACACAACGGGATTTCTAAACCGTTCTGCTGCTTTTTGTAATCGCTCAGCACGATGTTCCTCTGTTCCATTCTGCTAGGGAAAAAAACCAGACACACACCAGTTTCTTTTGTTTACAAAGGGGAAGACGGGCATTCGCAAGGTACGTTGCGGTGAGGGGACAGGACGCAGCTTTTGCAAAGAGGATTCACAACTCGGGCTGCAGTTTGTATAGGATGGAAGTATCAGCTGCGGGAAAAAAGGAGCAGAGAGATTAACTTTTCCTTTTTTTTTTTTCTTTTTCTTTCTTTTTTTTTTGTTTCATGTGTGGTGGCAAGGACTGGCTTTTTGCTACGTGGGCACCCTCCCGCAGGACTCCCTCCTCACTTACCAGCCAGCCCTATTAATTGTGACCGGCACTTGCCAGCGATGCCGATTTTAAAGGAAAAATCGCTCCTTTGCAACTTTGATTTGCCAAGCGCCGTGCGTGCTGCTGCCAAGTAGTGGCGTCCCTACCCCTGAACGCGATCGCTATCGTTATAAAAGCGTGTTGCCTTTAGCCTCTCTCCCTGCCCGGTAAAGAAATCTGTCGTTTTCTGTAGTCCCACAGACTTGTACGACAAGAAGAACTAGTTTCTAATTTTATGCCCATTGAGATAAACCACTAATGCTGGATGAAGGCTAAAAGGTAGGATTATAATACTACCCCACTGAACTGCATTTCATCAGCTATAACTTTCCAAAGCCAGATTTGTAAGTAAGCCCTTTACAGCTAAGGAAACTACAATTATCTTTTCCAGGGCTTCCTATGTTAATACTGGTAACAAATTCAAATGATTCTATCAACACGAAATATCCCAGAAGACTGAACCACCGCAGTGTGTGGAAACTGCAGATACCGAGGTGCTGTGTACCAAACAAATATTTCATTTTATACCTAATCTTTTATTATTTTTATTAAGTGTTTTGAAAGTAAATAGGGAAAGGCTAAGATGCATGACTAATAGCTAAGCCTGCTGAATGCTGAAACTGGTTATCAAAAGCTACCAAGACTTTGCCCTTCCTCTGCATTGAGACAATCGGTAATGAGGGAGTTCTCCAATGGCCCATTCTCTTGCCTCAAGGAGGCCGGGGATACACAATCCCCAAGGGAAGGTAACAGTTTATCCTTTTCCACAAACACAGAATGCCTCATTTAGAAACGTGTAAACTGCATTTTATTAAAAACCAAATCCACCTCGGTGCCAACAGCTCCACGAGAACAGATGGACACCATGTATTCCTTAGACCGCCACCTTCCAACTCCTCCTTCGAAAGACGCGCACAGAGATAAACTGTTAAGTTGCACCTTTTGTGGGAGCACCTTAAAAAAACCCCAAAAACCCAACTCCTTCGCAGAAGCTTTTTTGAAAGAGAAATACCGTTTTCGTCAGGTTAGGTGATACCAAATTACCCTGCGAGGTGGCCTGGGTGTCATTTGTCGAATTAAGCTTTTTAAAAAAAAAAAAAGTATTGCTCATAGCCCCTGGACGACTTTTCAGTTGCACTAATCGGGTGGTTATGATTCTGGTTAAATAAAAGGTGGGTTCCCATTATTAGCACAGTAACCATCTGACAACCTAAACCAGAGTCTTTACCAAAATAAACAAACATGACTAATTTTTTTAGGCCTGGCAACATGCTAAAATATCAGTGTGATTAGCCAGTAAATCCCATTTTAAGAAACCTTTTTATGACTGGGGACTTCTGCCACTTTACAAATGTATTCCTCTAAGCCCACTAATTCAGTTAGCCTTTTCAATCCATTGTATAATTCTTGGGCCAGCTTCATTTTGCATTAAATCCACTGCAGAAAGCTAAATTGAACGCAAAAATCAGACTTGATCCAGGCTTCCTTTTGTTCAAAGATAGAGACCGAAAGTCCTCTGCTGCTGCCACACACTTTCATCACCAATTTATAGGAACCGACAGTGTAAGGGAAAAGCAATGAAAGTCATTGTTTTGGGACTTCAAAGCATCTCTGTATCTGGGGAAGGAAATCCTTTCAGTCAGCAGTGCTTTCCCCACAGGCTGCAGGTGGGTGAAAAGTTATACCCAACTGGAAGTGCCCCAGAGCCATAGGGATATTAATGACATACAGGGACTATTTAAAAAAAAAAGAAAAAAAAAAAGGTAAGAACACAAGGGATCTAATTAAGAAAATGAAATGGAAAATTGATTGGTGTGCGCTTTATGCTGAAGTGGTGAACATTAAGAATAGGCAAAATGACCGCATACACCGCTTACTTGTGTCTATTTTTCTCAGAAGCACTCGTCGTCAAGCACCCGAGTATGTATGTATGCCTTTAAAGGGTACCACGGCTTAATTTTAACGGCGAAAAAACAGAGAGTCAGGCTTGGGAGGGAAGCAAATCACTGGGAGTCCAATCCTGCTCCCGTGAAAGTCAGGGAGAGTCTGGCTGCTGGCTGCACCAGCAGCAGGATGGAGCCCGTGCTGCACTTCCAATGTAAGTGACAACCCGAGCAGTCAGAATGGAGAGATGCTCCTCCTATCTGTTAGTGTTATGTTAATGGCAAGGACCAAGATCAAAGAAAAAAGAAAAAAAAAAGTGAAACATGTTGATTACCCAAGAGGAAAAACCCCAGCGCATTACAAACTACGCAACTGCGCTGCCATCAAGATTTTCTGCGTTTCTTACTGTGAAGGATTTGATAAGAAATCATTTTCCTCCTCACAAAGTACAAACCTGAAATCGGAACACACAGGTACTGAGACAAAAGCATTAATCAAAACTTACCTTAATGTCTTGCTCTGAGCTATCAGTTACAGCTTTCTGAGCAGCACTGGAGAGTGAATTTGCCACCTGTGGCTGAGCTTCTAGGAGCTTCTTCAGCTTCAAATCCACCAACTTACTGTTTTGTTCTGCTAAATATGCAAATACCACATACAACAGAGTGAGATGCATTTAAATGCAGAGTCGCTACAACAATGTAGCAATTTAAAAGGTAGATTTAATTTACTTTGCTGTCATTTCAAACTAAAAAAGTAAAAACCAGAAGGAAAATTATTTTTTTTGCGATTCAGATTGGCATAGATTTTTGTAATGTACACAGATAATTCCTAAGTTTTCTCAAAAAATATACACAGCACTCAGCTGAACAAGTAAACATGCCTGAAGACAGCAGATGCAAACCACAGAAAGCAGACAGTGTTTAAGTTACTCCCAACTTATACATACTTATACTTTGGTATAAAAACACACTTAAACAGCCATTTGTTTTAAGATGACAGGTAACAATTGATCACGTATTCTATGTACTGATAACCCCTCGAGTTTATCAACTACTAATTCATCCTAAGGCTCCTTAGCACAGCTTCTCAACGTTAAAATTTCAGTATCAAAAGAGACAGCTTTCTAGTAATATTTTACTATGATTTATAGAATATGTTGAAGCTGGGAGAGCCGTAAAACACTTCAGAACTGGATCGATGGGACAGATTCAGAGTCTGCCGAAGTCCCTAAATTTTTTTCATCAGTTTTAGCAACTTGGATCAGAGCCCCAAGAAATAATAGTTGAGAATTTTACCTCCCAGTAATGCTCATTCTATACGTGACCGTTGACTATACGCACTTGTAACACACCCACACCCAGAGCTACCTACACATACACACACGATAAGGAGAAAGGTGTTAGTAACAAACGGCAGCGCAGCTCTACGGGGCGAAAGCAGAGTAACGCTGGCGCAGAAGCCCCCAGACGTGGACTCTACATGCAGCACCACGCGAGAAATCGCCCCTGAATTGGAGCGAATGCAGCATCCCCTGCGTATACTATGCACGTACATCTGGGCTCTGGGTCAAATGCAGAGAAAATAGCGGTCGGTATGTTTTTTTATAGGCACAGCCGGAGTTTTTCACCGCGGGCTGGTGACTTGTAGCCGGTGTGGGAGGTGGAGCCATGGCCGTTCTGCCACACCGCTCCGTCCAAGGTTTGGAGCGCTCCAATTCATGCTAGCCAAAATATTGTTGGCGTGCCGGCAACCGAATGATGCCTGCCTCCAGCAGCAACGGGCTGGGTTGGGTTATGACGAAGGATGGTTTCCCTTCCCTCTGGCACACCCAGTCAGGGTGTCCTTAATTGAGGCTCACATGTAAGTACATGCACGTTCTCGTGGGTTCATACATAAACACCGTGTAATAACTATGATATAAGAGGTTCACATTTTATCAGATACATTCACAGCAGCCTATGGCGGTAGTACTGACAAATACAGACAGATGCAATATTGAAAACCAACAACTGGCAGCAAAAATTTTAAAAAAAAGTTTTCTCTTGATGAGAGAGATGGGAGGGACTAAGATTCAGCAGGGGACAAATTAATTAAGATGGGGTCACTAATGATCCCAAATGTGAAATGTCCCTTACAGTTTTGCCTTTAGGTGCTCCCAGGAGATTCAGCCTTCATTGGAACTTGGTATGAATTGGCAGAATTCCACCAAAATCCATGTACACTGATTTCTATCACAGGATTAGACTGCTTTCTGTATTACTGCCCATCCTCTTCCTTACTCAGTTGTACCTCTGGCTACTGTGCAGACCGAAGGGTAAAATGATGTCCCAGGTTTTTTTTCCAGAATGTCTTCCCATGGTGGAGATGAAGCATAGGGTAGGGGGTTTGTATCCCTGAGAAGGTATCTCTCAGGAAAAAAGGCCCACAGAAATAAATGTTGGTAAGTCACTGGGCCTATGTGACAGGAATATTCATTTACTGATTTTTCTATTTCTCTTAAAATGAACCAGTATTTATTGGAAAATTATTTGATGGGATTCTCCTCTAAATCAGCTTCATTCTAATGCTGGAAACACTGAATATATTTTCTTATTATTTGAGGATTTCCAAACACATAATTAAAAAAAAAAGGACGTGACTCAAATCTTTCTCATTCAAAAAAAGACTAGAAAGAAAAGTGCTACATACACACGATTGTCAGTTTAATTTACAAAGAGCAAACACTAAATGAAGTGTTTTGATTTAATATATTATGGGCTACGCACTTGGGTCCAGTTGGCACGGGCAGAGAACAAACTCCTTCAGCAACTCTCTGCGAGCAGAGATGGCCCTTACTGATGGGCAATTACCTCGGCCTCTTCGAAGATCGAGCTCCTTTTGAAATAAGCATCTCCCTTGTAAGACTCAGGAGATATTTATCATCATATTTATCACTCGAACTCCAGTTTTGATTGATTATTTTTGAAAGGGGAACTACCACTACTATGACTTATTACTTCCCCAGCATGCAATGTGATTATAAAAGCATTTCTACAAGAACATGAACGCTTTTAAAATGCGTTATTAAAAAACCCAACCTATTATTTGAACATCGTAAAGTAAATAGGGCTAATTCCATTCAAATTTATACCTCCATGCTCCCACTGGAACAACAACGTATAAATACAAGAACTGGTCCTTGGGAGGGAACCTGAGGGCTACCAAGTCTACACGGACACAGAGAGATGTTCGCTCCTCTTCACCGCGCAGCCGGGCCAAGGCGTCAGCGCAGAGAGCGGCCGCGGTACTCACCAAGGCGATCCATCCCTCGCTCCTCTGGCCTGCCTACCTGGCTCTGCTGGGACAACCCAGGCAGGGCGATTTCAGGTGGCTCTGCTTGACAAATCTGGCCTGGGGTCCCCTTCCCCATCCGACAGCAAGAGACATTTAAATCTGCCATTGTTGGAAATAATGATTTTGTTGCCGATTTTAGATTGCAACTAAACACGAATGCAAAATATTCAAAAAGAATAAGCATTAGGGTTTAAAAGATCTGAAAAGGCACAAAGGAATAAGGCTATGACAGAGAGAAGCAGCACATCAGTACTTATATGATGATGGAGCGTTAGTCATGCAAAATACACAAAATAGCCATTGTTTAAATTACCCGTTGAATCAAGGTCATTTTCTAGGTTAGTAAGCTCATCTCCACCTCCAGTAACAGAGCATTCAGGAACCTCCTCGTTAGTATCTATCTCAATATTATCCTCATCCTCATCTGTAGGAACATACAGCATTAAGGTTAGTATTTTCTTATGTACATGCACCACATCACTTAAAAAAAAAAAAGAATGCTTTAGAGAACAAGCTGACTTATGATAAAAATGCAAATCGTTAAGTAAGTCTAGAAGGAGATTTCACTCTGTCCACTCGTGGGTTTATCTTTAAACTGATGCAATTCAATATACACACAGGGGGCTCCGCTAGAAACTCCTGCTACAATAAAGGTAGAGTCTGGCTTCAGCAGCGGCTCTTCACTGTTCTCGGCACCAAATCTCCGGCTAACTCTGAAAAGCACACATGCTTTTCCTTATAACTCGAGTCAAAATAATTTCCCCTAGGCTCACCAGCACTCTGTGACGCAGAGGGGGTGCTGGAGGCACCCACGGCAGGTTCGGATGGGTCTGGCCAAGAAGGACCTGGGAGCTGTGGTCTCTTGCGAAAGGCAGCAGCCCGGGGTGCTGAGCTCCCAGCTCGGTGAGCATTGCTGCTCCTTGCTTTGCAGAAGACAGCACAGAGCAGCGGTCAATGTACCGTGCTTAGGCGCTGGCGTCTCCTACCACTTCTGATCCGAGGAGGAAAACTACCCCCTGAACATCGCGCTTAGCAAGCGCTGGCCCCAGGTGTAGCAAGAGCTCGCTCACCGATTGCTGCCTTACTGCACCACTTTGAATCAGCATTGTTTGTAAGCTACATACATTTTAAATGAAATAATAATTGTAATTATACTTTATATTTTTTATGGGATCTTTCTACCGAGTTTCTCAGAGCAGCTTATGAATATCACTTGTAAATGAGCCCCATAATGTTTTATGAAGTAGGTGATTATTATAATTACAATTATGAGGATGATGTAGGCAAATTATGGCACAGAAAGAGTAAGAAAGAACCTGAGGAAGATCAAATAGCAAGTGCTGAATTGTGTAGCAGATCCCCCAAAAAATCCTGACTCGCATTTTCAATACAAATATATAATGAAATTAAAGTCCATAAAAGCTAGATTAGTACTTTCAGAGCGTGTAGCTGCATTGTATTTACTCACTTTTAAGTCTCATATCAAACGCTATCTACGCTTGTTCAGACTTATATGAACATTTTTTTCCTACATATCTCTGCATGCATGTAAAAATGGCAAAAAAGAGAAGGCTGGAGTGTGTCTGGAGAAAGAAGATGCATATAGTAACTAAAGGAACTTTAAAACACTTCACAATAGGAAAAAATACTAATTATAATTACAGGACATTGGTACATTCAAACGCCATATTAAAAAAAAAAGATTCTAAACATAGTACCAAGATGCCATAATCCTGAATGCCAGAGGTTCGGGGAAGTTTGGACCAGGATTGACGCCGATCATTCATCATCTGTCTTTGAAATACACTAAACTTTATCCCCAGACCCAAAGTTTGCACTTCAGGCCCACACTGTGGACACGAAGGTCATACAGTTGTTTCTTTCCTTTACCTCTATCTCTACAGTCGCTATAATTCCCATTCTAGGAGCCTGTTGGCTTTTTTTATATGTCTGCTCTTCTTTTCTAACCAGCTGCTCCCTCAATTCCTCTGTAATTAATCAATGTCTTTGGCAGACCTCTGCCAATTCAGAGTAAGGCTCTTGCTGCGACAGACAGGAGCAAAGACGTTTCCATTTCAGTGTCTTATTCAACATCTGTTGCATGTAGGACGGAGCAGCAGCCTGTGAAGTAGGACCCCTCCGTTTCGGCTGACCACCACGACTTCCCCTGGGCTCCTCTCCACTAATTCTCAGTGGTCCCTGGAAGCGTCAGCTTTCTTCCAAACTGCCCCAGCTTGAGCCAGATGGATGGAGAAGAGCATCACTCCCCAGCCAAACCAGGATCTGCGACCAGACCTGGGACCTGGCAGATGGTGCTTCAGGTGTACAACTGGGTGGGCAGAAACACTCCGGACTCTCTGCGACATCCTTTCTGTTCCCACTTCAATTCACACAGATGGTTCTTCCACATTTGGAAGAGGTGGAAGAGAAAGAAAGAGGGAAACCGAATCCACCGCGAGCCTAGAGGCAGGCAATGACTTTCCAAAGCCCCCGAAGAAGTCAGCTCGCAAGGTCAGCTCACAAGCACCAGTCAGCCAGCAGGATGCTGGATGTGTCAAAACAATCTAAACAAGATGACAGGGTTTAAGACTGCTGCATACTAAGGGAATGCTTATATTAGATTATTTGATTTTCTTTAATTTAATATAGCAAGATGAGATCAGAGGCACTGCCTTTGACACCACCATTTTAGGTAACAAAAGAGATGGGAATGTCGAAGACACCAGTTCCTAGTGTCAGATAATGACCCGACCTAGTATTTAATTTGAAGTTGGCAGGCTTCGACTGAATATGATTATCAGGACATTTACACTTTATTAAAAAAAAAAAATTCAATTAAAAGCATTCATTTGAAGTAATTTCAGAAATTTTCAAATATCTTTCAAAATCTACAGATTGCTTGTTTTAAACTACTTTAGGGGTTTTTTTCCAGTCCAATGTTCTTCCAGTGTATTAAAAAGGGAAATGTGTTTAGGGAGCATGTTACAACAAGATTTTGCAATTATAAATGATAAAAGGAACAACATGACGAAGAGATAACAGATATCTTTTATGAAAAGAACAAATTACTAGTGTGAAAAACTTAAAGCACTTGGTCTAGAACCAGGGCACGTATTTAGAAGAGTACTAAAGAACTGCTTCCTTGAAAAGGATGTAAATGCGGATCCTAGGAAGACAGCAAGGCTTTACTGTGTTGTGAAGAAACGAACAAAATTAAAGATAAAGGATTAACTCAACAACTACACAGCACTGACCATTACCTACACAGCCTGGACTGCAGTCTGGGCTGAAGAGAGCAAAATAAGAATCTTTTGGAACCAAATGGAAACGCCAGAATATTGGTGGAACAAAGATCCAGAGGCATTTTACTCATGTGTCTTACTATTCGGATTAAGCTCAGGCTTAATTTGCGGTTAAACTGATATTCTCTTGACTTGGTTTAAGCTTGTCCGCATGTGAAGGAGTTGCAGCAGACTGCATCAATTTCTAGATGAAAGTAAAAGGGAACAACTTTCAGAGAGAGGTAAGAGCACTGATGGGGGATGGATCACATTAGAGGGAGAAGCATACGTAAGCTGCCACTGGAGTTGCACGAACAGTACTTGCTCTTTAGGGAAGATGCCTCCGCCCTCCAGGATTGTCTCTGGGAGATCCTTCAGGCTTGTGGATATTCAGATATTTAGTTTATCCACTTTCAGGTACAGAGTTCACTTTAAGGCTACAGGACGTGCCAGGAGCATGTGAACAGCAATAAAGGAAGCAAAGGTGGGGAACGGAAGAAGTGCAGAGTTGACATACTGCTTCAGCGTACAAGAAATCAGATGTCAGGACAAGAAAGTACAGCAGTAACTGCCAACAGATAGAAATACTGCCCATTAAAAATATTAAATCGGGGACTTAACACTGTTTTATGAGTCAGAGACTAAGCATGATGAGTAAGCCGGAGCTACCACGTACATTCCCTCCAAATCACTGCCTCAGAAGTAAAATCTGTAACATACCCTGAAAACTTTACATGTACAAGTGCAATGCCATGCCAGCTGGCTCTCTTTGGTACGTTTTTTAATTGCAGTACACCTTTGCAGCTTTTGTTCTTAATTCCAAAATTCTTGAAAACTTTTTTTGTCTTACAATACATCTGCATGCTGCTTCTCCTGTGTTTTTCCCTCCCTGCTCCTCTAACACCACTTTTCTGTGCCGTTCTTGTGTTCATTCTTTTCTCCCTGCCCCGCCCCCGCCCCAGTTTTGCCTAATTTTGGCACTTTTGTCACCAAAGCCTCTTCACACTATGCTTGTCTTACCCCCTGTCCTCTCCATTGTTCCCTGCCTCCGCTGCCTTCTCACCACCTCCAGATCCCAGCCACAGCCTCACAAAGACGCCATCTCAAATGAAGGATGGAGATGTGCCAGAGAGTAAAGAGAACACACTACCCAAATCCCAGAAGAGTAGACGGGTCTCCCACTGCACGGGGACAATACCTAGATAAGATGTCAATTCCTTTGTCCCGTCGCTGCTGGGAAAAGGGAGGATATTTGAATTCCTATCTCGATACTGTCCCTGGACCCATCTCAAGGCATTCGCTTATCAGCCTGAAGCTAGTAGGACATCTAATAAATTTGAAGCTGCCATCCCAAACCCTCTGGCAGTTGGCAGGAAGAAGTATTTTCTGTCTCACATGCCAAATAACCTATGAAAAAGACTGGATTTTGTAGCAAAGGACGTTGCTTATCCAGGAAAGTTTCAACTTACCATAGGCATTGGAGTTTTTCAGACCATGATTAAATAAAGCCTTTTAACAGAGAATGTCGCACCAGTGCCAAGGCATGAAACTCTGAACGAGCATACAGAAACACTGAAAGAGATCACATTTTCACCTACAATAGCGAGCAAGAAGTTAGTCTTTAAAAACTCCAAAATCCCAAAGCTGAAACGTCTCTTTTTTCCTGGAATAACTGAATTGAGAGAGAGGAAAATTATTTGGTACACTCCCTTTTTGTAAATTAAAACGTAGCAATCAATGCAGAAGAGATTAATGAAGCATAATGGACAAGAGAGCTCGGAAGACGTAAGATGTTACTATAAGCTTGTCTTGGGCATCGCATAGGGAATACAGGACCATACACTGAAAAAAAACTACTACATGTGAATGCAGTCAGGGGCAACCTTCAGAATCCAGCGGCAATAAGGAGACTATTAAATCCTCATTTTTGGTGGAAATCAAAAAATGAAAAAGACTAAACCCAGAAATAATTCTAATTTATTTGGTTTATAAAGTGTTGGTGCAATTTCACAGAACTACTCCATTTTAGAAGAATTAATGCCTTGAGCAGAGATGCAGTGCGGCACCTGACATTACCAGCGGTGTGGTAGAAGCACATGGAAGATGTGCCATGAGGAAAGCTTTTGGAGAAGAAGTAGAAGGAAACGCTATCAAATGCACACTGATGTGAAAAGAGCAAAGAGGAATAAAAGGAGACAGGGAATGAAAACTGGAAGTCCAAGAGAAGTTCAGATAGTTTGGCTGAACTACTATATGAACGAAGACAAATCAAGGTAGGAATTATAAACCAAGGAGGTAACTCAAAGCACACGGAAAAGTAGAAAGCAGTGAAATTGTTCTACCGAATAAAACCCAACAGGTATACTGGTGACAACTTTACAAACTAGTTGTCATCACTACTGGTACCGTCTCCTCCTTTAACAACACTGCAATTCTCTGAGTGCATATGCCATCTTTCTATATAAATTTTTTTTTTTTTTCTACTGGTATCGTCTCCTTTAACAACACTGCAATTCTCTGAGTGCATATGCCATCTTTCTATATAAATTTTTTTTTTTTTAATGTATATGCACAGTGCACTGTTACCTCTGAGACTGTTTATAACCTGAACAATGAGCAGGAAGAGCAATGGCAAAATTCAGAGGAAAACAAGAACAGGGAAGGCCTCATCCCAGCAAGCAGCATACCGGGATATTCACCAACAGCACAAGGGCGTCACTGCGACAAATCCGGGTAACTGCTATACAGCCGAGCCCTCGGGATATGCCCAGAAAGTGTACCTTTCTTGGAGGGGAGAGACGGCAGGAACAGCTACGTACAGACACGATAAAACAGTGAGGAGGAAGTAATTAAATAACATAGGGTTGGGAGTCATAAATTGTGAAGAGAGATGCAGAACACCATAATCTACTTAATATACAAGAATTGTGCCGTTTTGCTCAGCCTGTCTTACTCCCTCCCCACCAAGGACATAATTTCCCTATTTATCACGAAGGAGAGTTATGTTGGCAAGCTTGGTTTACTGGGCAAAGAGAGGAAAACTGAAGACCAGACCCAAAGGGAGAGGTACAACTAACGGCTTTTCTCTTTGGTGTTAAGTGGAACAGAAGTGTAGGGTTTCGGGTGCAACAAGTCTATATTTAAACATACATGCATGTAGTAGAGAAGAAAAAAAATACTGTTGTATCTACATGCAGTGTGAACATAAAGCTGGATTTTCCTGACACTTTGGCTTACAATTACGTGTTAGTATGAGAAACACAATTTCCCCTTAGAATATGCAGAAGACACTAAAAGAGCAAGAAGCCTGTACCGAAACGTGTGCTCAGGACCCATTTGAGTTTGAGTGACACTACATTACCGCAGCTCGTAGCACTGGCAGGTATATGAATTTTAATGACATTTCAAAGTCAGTTTAATAACATTATAGCAATATTACAACTCAAATCTGTAAAGGCAAGTGGTATGTCAAAAGACTGCCATTTAAAATCAAAAGGCTGTTGCCCCCACCTCCCATGGGCCGCCTTTAAAATTCTCTTCCCCAGCAGTCTTTTGATCACATTTAATACAAAATAAAGTTTCTTAAGTATTTCTATTGTTGTTTTCCCCCACAATTATGTCCACGCTCCCATATAAAAAAACATATTGAAGAGATTTTAACCAACAATCATAAAATCTAAAGAACGGTGGGTAATGACAAATCTGTAAATAACAGGGCAACATGAGCTACTTGTTCACATCGCATCTTTTTCTTTCCATCGCATACACACTTTTCTTTTAACTGTTGGAAATTAAGTGACACAACGCTGATTTAGGAAACATATCTACGGCCAGGCCTTTTGACACGTGCACCTGATGAGCAACAATTTGAAGTGTGAATTTGAAGCAACGGTTTGAAGTGTGAATAAAAGCGATACCCCAAAAGGTCTCTGGTTTCTAGGTTGCCATAGGAATAAGATACAAGGTTCCTCAGCTCACCTCCAGATGCCTTTGACCTTTCTTTCAACTTTTCTGCAGCCATTTCACTGTAGCTAGGAAGTTCTGACATCTTCACTCCAGATCGAGCTTCTGCTATTAGCTGACGAGCTCTCTCTCTCAGCTGCCGACGCCGCTCTTCATCTTGCTGCTAAGATATATTGAACAGTTGCCAACTCAGTAATTGACAGAAATGCAATTTCATTCTCAATCTGATCATCATGATAGTAACTGGTTTACAGCATGGTGCTTGGCCCACATTATAAATAGGATGCTCGATATCAGTTGGGTGTCACACCATGATTTTTAAAGACATCCATGAATCAGATTTTTTTTTTTAAAGCGTTCCCCAAATTATTAATGCATTAGAAACCTAATTATTTGCAATCTAAAGCACTGATAAATTATGTTCAATAAAAATACCTTGATGAAAATTTTCAGACACTTTTGTCTCCAAGCAATAGCTACAAAAAGTTTTACCGTGGCTATAAAAATGGATTCAGTAAATGGAATTACTTGTCTGAGTAATATTCTCTCACAGAGCCGAAATGAGAAGCCAGATGTTGCTCTCGGTTACCCCAGTCACCAAGCTGACTTCAAAGCATAAAGCAACATCGAATCTGAGGCATGGAAAGGAATCTAATCCTTCGACTTCAATTGATACACCTTTTCTTTTAAAAAAGTAAACTAATGAAAAGTAACGAAAGAACAATAGATGCCAGGGCAGATAAGACTTTGCATCGCTTTAAAACATCCTACTAGCGGGGCTTTGGTCAGTAATTAAAGAGACGGCACTGGAAGCATCCCAGGTAGTGCTGTCCCAACTAGCTCAGAAGCGCGATTCATATTTCAGTGACAGAAATGAGCAAAGTTCTACAACATGAAATTTCAGAAAAGACTAACTCACCATACTAAAGTGTTAATAAAAAGACGTGTTTAAACACATCTGTAAGAATCCGTCAACCCAGAACAGAAACTATTTGAGTTTTCACCTTAAAAATACGATTTTTTTCAACACCGGGACCGTTTTCCCCCTCCCCTCAATATCAGACATGCTCCTAAGCGCAACAAAGTCAGCATTTGGCTTTAAGTCGAGCCTGCGGATAAGTTCGGCCCATTGACCTAAGGACCAGGGTAAAACCCAGGTAGGGGCAGTTGACCCGACCGAAGTGGAATCCAACCAAGTCCCTAATTTTGGAGAGCCGGCCTGGCAGCCCCCCGCCCCCCAGCCCAGGGACTGAGCATCCCACACCTGCAGATGCTGGAGAGAGCTGCTCCTAAGCGCTATTTAGTTTAAGCAATCATTAATAAAACGAGCGCAAAATACTAATTAGGTACATTTTACCCATTTCCATGTAAATTGTTTGTTTGTAGCTATTTACTCAGCATTGTTCTCGGCACAATAGAAAAAATGCAAATGACTGAATCCGAATGCAGCCCTAATGGGACTTGCTGTTTATAGCCATTAGCCCAGAGGTGTGCTGTAATTCAATCCTCAAGCAGCGAGATTTAGCCTCATTAACAGCTTGCATGGGCAGGTTACAACTCATAAAACCCTACAGTAAACAAAGTCTATGGACACAGCGCAATATCTTGTCCCTGAGTGACAGAGCCCTATTCCCTATCAGATTGCCTTGGTTTGCTTTTCCCCTACCGCCCTTCCCTGGCGGGCGAGCGGGGCGGTGGGCGCAGGGCATCGCTCGCCTTCGCGCCCCTCCGCCTCCCGCAAGGCCCAGAGCAAAGCTCCAGCAAAAACTTACTGGGGAGAGCCAACGGGAGAGCTTCCCCCCCTGCTCCTACGCACTGTAACAGATCAATTTAATTTAATTTCTAGCCAGCCAACTGACACGGCAACCGATTTTGTTTTGACCCGCAGTATTCGGTAACATTAATTACACGGAATTTTACACGAAATAAAACTGCTCAAATCTCTACCATTCGTAATTCCCAGAACTTGTGGGTTTGATTTAAAGGACTTTTAAGAAGCGATGCGCAAAAGTTATATTAAGATTCCCATGGGGTTTAACGTCAAACAATTTAATCTACTACAGCACGCGTAGTTTACAACAAGGCCAGTTACGTGTTGGTGACAAAAACGCCCGGAGCTGAGCAGGTCGAGTCCCCCCCTCCCGAAAGAGAACTTGTACCCTCAATTATTAGCATAGTCATTAACATCCCGGGGATCTCCAAGCAAACACTGATTATTGTGCCTCGTGTTTGTGCTGATTAAGCCAACCACCACCAGCCGATAAGAGCAAAACCAGCCTAGGTCTTGCTTAAATTCAAGTCGGGCGTTTGAACCCTTGGCTACTGAGCTGGGCAGAGGAAACGCTGGTGGAAGCAGCAACGAAACCCAGAGCAGAAAAAGCAGGTGGGTTAAGTTTTGAGGCGCAGAACAATTACTAAACAGCAAATCGACCCCCTAGATTTTGGAAAGGAAAGTGCTCGGGAGAGGTATGCAGCCATGAACCCAGGTATTAAACAAAAAAAAAAACCCCACAACAACAACAACAAAAAGGAGACTGCACCAAGAACAGACCGTGCGAGCGCACATACAGGGATTTTCTTTTTCCTGGATGGTTTGAAGAGAAAACTCAGTAAAATCTTTCACCCTCTGACATGAACCTGACATGCCAAAGAGACATTAAAGTTTGCTCTGTTATTTTCCCCCAATTACTTTGTAATGGTCTAAAGATCTGCCACGCGGGTGCACAGCGAGGAAAACTTCACCATTTAAGGACAAACTCTTCAAGAATAAGTAATGTAATTCCTTGTTTCCCTCCTATAAAAATGTATTGGTATGCAATTTTTATATTTCACAGTTCACCGACATCTCGGCAAGCTTTCTTCCACTGCTTCAATGGTGCTACTTTTAATTTTATCCTCCTTAGTCCTAGTAATTAAAGTGATCAGCAGTGGCATCCCAACGGCTTTGACACAGCTACAACCCCCTAGCAGACTCCGGCTTTTAAGGGGAAGGGGAAGAAAAAAAGGACGGGAGTTTCATTTCACTGGAACAAGAAAATCAAGCTTCTCCAATCCTCAACTTTATCCAATTGTTCTTTCAGCAGCCTTTGGATCTTAAGAAACAACGAAAAATGGCTGCCGTTAGGGGGTCCTTTTTGTACTCGCCGCAGACGGCAATGACTGACACTGCTTTGGCCAAAAATGATGCCGTGGATTTGGGAAGGTGAATTCGAATGTGAAACGCTGGCGGGGCAGTCCCCGAGATCCGTACCCGGCCAGCGACG
>NW_009609140.1:50831-55530 GCF_000690535.1 Cariama cristata
GGGGAACTCCCCGAGTCCCGTCCCCGCCCAGCGCCGTCGCTCGGCGGCGGCAGAAGCTGAGAGCTGCCCAACTCAGCAAAACCTTGGGAGTGGCGGAGCCGGCGGGGGGGGAACCTAACCCAAGCACCCCCATAAACCCCATCTCCTTAAATCACAAAAAATTCTGCAATCTTCTTCCATTTTAACTTTCAGTTGTCATTTGGCAGAATTTTGGGAGGATACAAACTGAGTTTACACCAGAAGTCTGATAACGTATTACCCTCTCCCTATAAAAAAAAAATATAACCCTATGAGCTGCATTTATTTGATGTTTAAAAAGAAAATTCTTTACAGTATCCACAGACTGGGGGGAGGGCGGGGGGGGAAGTGGTAAATTAGTGACACTCCGCAGCAACAAAATGCAACTAGAACTGTACCTACGAGGGGAACGATTCCCGTAGCTGTAGGTTTCAAAATTGTCCGCGGTCTGCCCCGAGTGCACAGTACATCTGAGAGAAAGAACTTGACTGCCACCTCTTTCATCATCAGACAGGAGGAACGGCTCTGTTATTAGCCATTCAGAAAGACAGACTTCTGTGCTTGTCCAGAGGCAAGGATTACCAAAATGTACCTATTCAGTTAGTAGAGAAGACAGAATTTTAAAAAAAAAAAAATTACAAAAAAAAATTACATGAGCTTTAAAGGTTTGGGCAGGCTGGGTTTTACTGTGACCTTGATCGGCTCTTGTTTGAGTAAATAGGATTTGGGATGAAACATTAAAACTGTTTAGCAGATCTTTTCAAACCATTTCAAACTTTTCTTATGTTGGTTTATAATATAACCAGACATGCTTGTAAATGGCCACACCTGCTCATTTCTCTGGGGATGGCCTGATCGCTGCCTTTTCTAACAAAGAAAGGACGGGAGAAAAAAAAAATAAATCAGCCTTTCTTGTTGCAAAACAGAGTGGAAAGTCAAAATCTTTCTCAAGTTTGTCCCATCTGGTCAGATTAAATCTTTGATCACCCTGGGGACCACATTCATGTTTGGTCTCTACCGCCGCTTCAGAACAGCTCAGGATACACAGGTAGCGAGCAAAACATGAATTGCTAAGCAGGGAGCACTGGACATAAACAAAAGTGCATCGGCTTTGGATTTCTGTGGCGCGTCAGATCAGAGGAAGCGGGCGGCAAAGAAAGACGTAAACATCTTAGATATTTTCTGCCTTCTGCCTGGTGTCTACATCAGCTACCTTGCCACCAATCAACTCTATGTAGCCTGAAAATATTTTTTCATGAGCGTGTACCACAAAAACTATCGAATCACTTGTCACAAAGCAGCAGTTATTGGCTTACGATCTATGGCGCTGATGGACTAATGAGACAAGACAGAATGGAAACAGAAGTAGCCCAAAGTCTAAAACCGGAAGCATCACAAACAATGTCTTAACAAAGCTGTCCCTTTTAAGAAAAAAAAAAAATTCACAATAAAATGGGGTTGTGTGGCTGTAAAATGGAAAACATCTCCTTAAACCTAGAGGTACTTCTAAAGAAAAGTTAGCCAGCATTTTTTAAATTTTTATTTCTTTTTGTAATATAACCTACGTTGTTCTGGAAAACCTACAGTCTGCTTGGTACAGTATTTCTGGTGTGAAGAACGCTGGCTGTAGAAAAACAATCCATTGATAATTTAATCCCTCCTGTCATTGTGAAACCGAGAAACTCTTAGCTTGCTGAATGAAAAAAATATATATATTTGAGAAAAAGAATGGCTGACTAAGTAAGTATCACCTTGTGCTACATCCAAGGCCTCTTGCTGGCTGTCTGGCTGCTCTTTTGTAGGCAAAAAGGAGCTGAACGCTCTCTGGCTCCTTAGATCTGGCCCAACAAATGCACTGCCAGTCATGCACATGGATCCAGCTTAAAACCCAGTGTGAGCCTAAAAGAAGCTAGTCAAACTGGCACCTACTCATGCAGAAGGAGATAGATTTGTCATGACAGGCTGATTATTCAATGTAAAGAAACAGTTTAGCTTTTCTAATCTGGTACAAATACATCTTTCTCAGAGAAAAAAGTAAAAGGTCTAACAGTTCAAGTATTTAAAGTAAAGAAACCAACAAAAAAATTGTAACGTCAAAGTGAACCATAGGTATTTGTGCTAGAGCATTCTGCAAAACAGCCCTGCAGTTCTATTCAGATAAATAAGATTTAACCCGTTTAACCCTTTAGGAGCTGCACATCTGCGTGACGATCAAGGCGAGCATTTCTATTTCACACTGCCCTTGGCTCTACGGCAAGTTTTAAGGGCAGGCTGAAATATCCAATTCCAAATACACCGTCTGTTTTCCTCCTCTCCTCGCTCGCCTGCACCGACCCCGAGCGCAAGGCGCTCTCCCGGCGAACAAAGCGAGGGCGGCCGTGCCGACCGACGGGGCTCCCCAGAAAGTCCACCGAAACCAAAAGCGGCGACGAAGCCCCCTGCTAACTCCTGCCCTGGAATTTTCTCTGCTTAGGTAAGTTTGCGCTCTCCCTCATCTGGGAAGTAAAATTAAGGTCAGCAATCACCTAAGGCGTCAGGATCCAGAAGCCTGTTACGCCTGTCACCATGATTGTCGATGCTATTGGCATCACCCACAATCAGGGTCTCAAGCTTGCAGGCTGAGAAATACGGCGAAGTAGTGCCATCGCCCAGACGGGGCATAACGTCCGAGCCCAGATCAATGGTCTAAGGATGGCATTTTCTGTGCCCTTCCGCAGCCGAGGTACAGACAGAAGTTAAAGAAGCTGCTTACTCATTGTAGGAGTCAACATTCGTCGAGCTCCACTTAAGGGATTTTCTCTTGTGTAAACTTGACTTTATAATTTAAAAAAAAAAAAAAAAGTGGCGTTATGAAACAAAGACTTTTGGCAAGCGTACGGGATGCGTAAGCTGGAGTGCGGCATCTCTCAGACTGCCATCCTGGGAAGCTTCCTTCTCGGGCAGGCAACCCTGCGCCGAGGGAGGAGGAGGAGGAGGAGGAGGACGTGCCCTCCTGAGGAATGCTCCCGGCTCCCTCCCAGCCCAACAAAGCAGAGCAGGCTGCAGGATGCCTCCCAAAGTTGGGGGGTTCCCCCTCCTTTTCAATTTTGGGGGAAGGGTGGCGAGATCCCAGTCCACTGGTGTGTGATGAGAGTGGAAAGAACAAGTGCAAACCTGACGCCTCCCCGGATCCTATTTTGCTGGGTTTTTTTTTTGAAAACGTCCTGCAAACTGCTGGCAGCTTTTTTTAATGGAAAATACCAATCGCCTAGGATCTATACCTAGCCTTTTGCCAATAATGAGAAAACTTCACCTTCTGTCCCCAGCAATTCTTAGGAAATCTTTTGCTGTTATTCCTACAAATCCAATTACAGATTGTTGAGTAGCTAGTGGAGTAAGCTTATTGAGGAGTGTCACATCACTAAGTCGTGCGTATGTGTTTCAGTTTGTAATGTGGTCTGAGCCGCTGTAGAGGTGTCAACTTAAAATGCAAGTAAGTAGCAGAACAGGGCTAATCCCAGCCACTACTCCCCTGCAGCCAAATTGTAGCGCAATGAATGACAGTGGAAATGCAAAGATGCCACTGTGCTTATCACACACAGCCAGATGGTGGACCTGGATCAATGCACACATGCCACGATCAATGCATTTGATAAAGAATTAAGAAGAAAACTGTACATGTTATCAAAGAACTTGTACATGGCATAATTATGATTCTGCATGTGCTTACTGATGATATTGGAGACTCAGAGGCAGGTGATAATGAAACTGATAGGAAGAAATAGCTTAAAGGCTACAGCATATGGCCTCAGCACTAAGAAATCTTGTCAAATAGTTCAGAAAGCTTTTTTAACTGTTATTACAGGCTGCTCATAGTGCAAGCTGGTGGCAACGTTTTAATTTTTTTTTTTTTTTAAATCTGAAATGTCAAAAAGTTACACAAGCTGTACTTTTCAGAACGGTTCAGAAAATAATTAAGACGCTATTGTGTTTTAAACACGGTAAAAAAAACCTACAGGTAGAGAAAGCATTCACAATTCGGGGGGGGGGGGGGAAAAACATTTTTTAATATATCTAATTCCATGTTCCCTGAATAAATGTATTTGGACTTTGAGGGGGCTTGCGGCGGTTTAAGGAATGTATCTGGGTAGCAATTTGCATTCGGCACGCCAATTTCTACAGATACAGTTTCGATATTATTTCTCATCAAATGTAGAGTATTTCCCTGTTACCGCCTGTGCTCTGTCAGCTGCGTTACAGCCACCTTGGATGTGAAAGAAGGTAATTAAAAATTTGTGGAAAATAAAGTCTGAAGTAATAAAAAAAAAAAGCATATACATTTATAATGTATAAAAGGTACCTAAAATACAAATTCTCATGCTCCAGTTGATAGATGAGCTGTCTAATCAACGCCTGGACGTAACTTAAGTGCTCTCATTAGTGTGAAGACCTTCAGGCTAAATAAGACTAAATCCCTTAAAAATTGCTTCTGCAATAGAAAAATCCCCCTTACCATTTTCCTCTGCCTAAATCATATCAATTAAAAAGAGAGAGAGGGAGGGAGGGGGAGAGAGAGAGGCATTTTCACATGACTCTGTTTTAACTGACACTCAAAAAACTATCTTCTGAATCCAATTTAAAATGTTTCAGCAAAAAAGTTCATTAGCAAAGAAACAACAACAAAAAAATCACACCGCATTTA
>NW_009609141.1:0-8756 GCF_000690535.1 Cariama cristata
AAACTGAGGGAAGATGGGTTTAAGGTCACTCTATGGACTCACCCTTTCATAAATTACAATTCCTCCAATTTTGGGGTGGGAATTGAGCGTCAGCTTTTCATCAAGGAGCCATCGGGGCGGCTGCCGGCCATGGTGGAATGGTGGAACGGCATCGGGGCCATCCTGGACTTCACCAACCCAGCAGCCCGGGATTGGTTTCAGAGCCACCTACGCCAGCTCCGACACAAGTACGGCATCTCATCCTTCAAGTTTGATGCGGGTGAGACCAGCTACCTGCCCAAGCAGTTCAGCACCTTCCGCCCACTCTCGGACCCCAGCATCTGGTCGCGGCGCTACACGGAGATGGCCATCCCCTTCTACGAGCTGGCTGAGGTGCGGGTGGGCTACCAGTCACAGAACATCTCCTGCTTCTTCCGCATCATTGACCGTGACTCCGTCTGGGGCTACGAGCTTGGCCTCAAGTCCCTCATCCCCACGGTGCTCACCATCAGCATGCTGGGGTACCCCTTCATATCCGCTGACATGATTGGAGGAAACTTCCTCCCCAACAAGACAGACGGGGCGGTGGAGATCCCTGACCGAGAGCTGTACGTGCGGTGGCTGGAGCTGTCGGCCTTCATGCCCTCCATGCAGTTCTCCATCCCACCCTGGCTCTACGACAAGGAGGTGGTGGAGATTGCGCAGAAGTTCACAGAGCTCCACGAGTCACTGGTGGCCCCGCTGCTGCTGGAGCTTGCTGGGGAGGTCACCGACACGGGCGACCCCATCATCCGTCCCATCTGGTGGATCTCGCCCCGTGACGAGGCCACTCACAGGATCGACTCCCAGTTCCTCATTGGGGACACCCTCATGGTGGCACCCGTCCTGGAGATGGGCAAGCAGGAGCGTGACGTCTACCTGCCGGCGGGCAAGTGGCGCAGCTACAAGGGGGCGTTGTTCGAGAAGACCCCGGTGCTGCTCACAGACTACCCCGTTGACCTGGATGAAGTTGCCTATTTCCTCTGGGTTTCCTAACAGGCTCCTCCATCAGCTTTGGGATAACCAATGCCTTACCTAGGACTTTGTAACAAATAATAATTCTAATTGCACATTTTGTTTGAGACAGGGATTGAGGAAGGGAATTAAATAGACTTCACTATCCTTGGGGTAATTCTTTTTTATTTGGAATGGGGGCAATCTTTTGATCTTTTTTTTTTTCTATTTGGGGCAGGTGGGAGACTCCTATTGGGTTACGGTAGGCAGAATTTTCTCTGTATAGGTCAGGAAGGAGCTGTCAGTCTGTCTGCAGACACATAGTAAACACAATACCTTTTCAGTTCAGTTCAGGTGGAGGTTGGTTAGTGCCAGTGGGAGTGTTTCTGGTTTTGTGGAAGCACCTGGTGCTGGGCATGGGGGTGTTTGACGTGGGAGGGTTGCTACAGCACAACCTGCCTTTAATTTTATGATATGGCAAATATATTTAAAAGGACTTTTTTAAGAGCAGAAAACAAACTAGAGATACACATATATACACGTCTATTTTTTTCCCCTTTTGGTCTAGTGTGGCTCTAGACTAACAGGTTCCCCATGCTTGTGCTTTCCCGGGTACCAGGCGGGCCAGGTTACTCGAATGATGTCCAGGTATTTTAACTGTATGGGCTGCATATTGCTTTCTGGGGCAGCTGCATCCCACCTGCTCGCCCATTTAACACCCACTGCAAGGCACTTGCCTGTGTGTTTTGCCTTGGGTGTCAACATTGCCTTTCCTAGAGCAGCGCCGTCCATACCAGCATGCCCCATTAGTCTTTTTAAAGCATTTATGGTCTCGCTTTGTTACATGAATGATTATCCTGCTGATATCATCCCTTTTGATTTTTAAGGACAGATGAGCTTTCAGGTTTGTTGCTGGCAGAAGGATTGCCCGGAGCAAAGCCGTTCTCAGAAAGTACGTGCGGCGCTTCTTCGGGAACAGCTGGTTCCCGCAAGCGGCACGTGTCTTGGATTGACAGTCACATTTGCTGCTAGCCGGCTTGCTGGTGGGTGGAAAACACCGGCTTTTGCACTGATGGGTCTGTGCCAGCGGGTGTTCTCACTGCAGCTGCAGAAATGTTCTCATCTACTGTGAAATTAAGCTAATACCCATCTCCATCTCAGGTCGCAGTTAAGAGGTGATGATCTTGTTGAGGGTTTTTCTGAAGCATCCCTCCTCTCTCCCCAGGAGAATTAGGGGCCTTCCTCAGGCAGCATTTGTGGTGCTGGATGTAGGGCTACTGTCAGAGGCTTCTGGAGGGGACACGGGGTGACATGGTCCTGCACCCCAAGTCCCCGGCAGGCAGGATGGAGCTGCAGAGACGCCTCTTTCCAAGCTTTCCCATTTGGTTTTGTACGGCAAGATGCATTTACAGAGAGCCATGAGCAATCTCTGCTCCAAGACAGAGCAAACAGGATTGAAGTCTGGCAGCCTTCCTCCCCAGGGCTGGATGTTCCTGGCTGTGCCCTGGGTGGGAGCGCATTTCAGCCCCTGAATTTTTAATGACCCTCTGCAGAATTGAGCTCTGTTGGCTGGGAAGGTTTGGGGCACCCTGCCCAGGCTATGACCAGCCAAGGAGAGCTCAGCATCTGCGGGGTTTCTCATGGGATTGTGTGTGGGCTGAGCGTGGGTCCAGCACAAGTCTGCCACCCAGGGCGATGGTGCTGTGTTTTGGTTAGGGTTGGATACCAGTGCAGATCTTTCTCAAAGCCCATCTCCTGCCACTTGGCTTTGCAGGACGCAGAAAAGGAGATGCACTAAACCTGAGAGTTGTGATGGGGTCCAGCAGTAGAAATTTAGGTGTCTGGGGCAAAATGTGAAGTGCTTTTATAGTTAGGAAGGAAGTGAGGAGGTCCACTTTGATGGACTCTTTGGAGCATCCCTTGAGGTCTGAATCTGCCCTGCGTAATTTGGTGTTTCAGCCTCAAAACGAGATGCAGGGGAGCCCGATAGGTCCCTGTCCAGCAGGAGCATAAGTGTGTCCCAAAGCCTGTTTCTTGTGGCTTTTAACTATGAAGGACTCAGGTTTGTTCACTGCCACCACTACAAACAGTGGTTATGTTATAAGTTACAAACACCCTTTGGCAAGGAGTTAATCCTGGAGCCCCAGCATCAGTCATCAGGGCACTAGCAGCATTTGGCCCTTGGACTGGAGGGTGGAGGTGAAGGTGAGGAGCTCCTGGAGATGAGTCTGACCACAGCATGCAAGGAGGACAGGGTGTGGAGAGGGCTTCTCCAGCCCCAGAAATGCATAAAGGCCATGCTTTGAGGGGCTGCAGCTCTTCCCTTTCAACCTTTGCTTGTGAAATACTTGTCCTCCCTTAGCATGGGAGTCATTGGGTGGCGGAGACGTTGCTGCACAGCTCAGATGCCAGTGAAGTAGTGGGATCCTTGGCACAGGACTTCATTGGAAGGATCCCAGCGTGACCAGTAGATGTTGTGTGTCTTCTCCTCCCCTGTCTCCACTGTGCCACTCATCACATCCCTCACTAGTACGGGGTAAGGCTGTGTGAAGAGAAACACAGCATCCCTGTTAGTATCCCTTTATTATTAAAATGATGGGAGCAGCCAGATGAGTGCCTTCAGTCTCCTTGCAGTGGTTTTGGGCACTGTCAGGAAGGTCATGGAAGAAATTCTCCATTAGACACACCGTATTACTTCCCCTCCCCTCAAAAGAAAGGATTTTATTAGCAAAGTTTTAATTTTCTTTTTATGTAACTATGTGAACAAATGGGTAAGATTATAGAGTACCCTTATTTTTCTAAATGCTGTAGTTAGGGCATAAGTGGCCGCAGCTACTTAGTGCTCCAGCTAGGAGAAAGGTAAAGCTGTTGGGAGGACGTAAGGGATGATGCAGAAGAGTGGATCCGTGTGGGTGGCTCTTTGTGACTCCATGGCACCAAGCCTTCCCCACATGCTGTGAACAGGCTTAGCAGTGCTGCCTCAAGCTATCTCACGGGCTTCAAGGGGCCCTTTCCATCCAACTTTTTACCAAAAACACTGTTTCTAACACTATGCTGTAGCACTGCAGGACTCGAGGACCTCTAGGACATCGTGGAGCACAAGCACTCTGTGCACAGACACCTTGGGAACTGCTACTAGGGAGATTTCTCTGATTTACACCATGGGTCACTGGCCAAAGCAAGGTTTAGTTTGACTCAGCCAAGGAAAATCCCTGACATAGGTTTGGGAGTTGGATTCAGCCTTTTCCACCCCAGCCCACAGCAAGCCGTGGCTGAGCAGCAGGTCAACGTGATGCCCGTGTGAATTTTGAAGCTTGCGCTGTTGTGTGTCAGGTTTTCTGGATGCTTGTGTTTGCACATGCCAGACATACGTCAGACTGTAATGCTGATGGGTTTGTTTTTAACCACTTTTCTAATTCTTAACTGTTATGAAAACAGAACTGTAACGTGAATTGCCTTGATTGATATAAAATTTTGGAAAACAAAAAGAAGTATAACTATGTCCATCTATACCAAGTACATGGGGCTGGTGGTGGGGCTTTTTTCACCCTAGACTTCACTGAAATCAGAGGTGATATTGTTGCTTTATTTAAAGCTTGCAGCCTGCAGCTTTGATGTATGTTTTAAAAGGAGGACCTAGCAGCCACCCCGCTCTTGTGTTTGCAGTGGTAGCAGGAGATGGGGATATGGAGATGACCTACTGCGTCACGGATTGCCCCTCCTTGGGTCCTGACAGCAAAGACAAAGCCTTAGGGCTGGCCTGGACGAGACTGTGCCCAGGTGAACCCCAATGTTGCATCTGCCCCCGGGGGTGGGAACCAGACTGTTGCATCCCTGTTTCTGCTGACTTCCACCCAAAAAGGGCCCATTGACACTGACTCTGGGGGGTTTCCCAGTCCATGCTGGTCTTGGAGGGCATGTCCTTTGGGACTGTTTGCAGGCGCTGAAGAAGAGGAGCCTGCTCTGGGCTTCCCTCGGGCATTCCAGAAGGTCCCTCTGGGCCCTGGCTGTCCCCACTTCCCCCAGGGTCCCGCTTTCCAGATGGCACTGGTGGCTGGGATGAGGATGTTTGTGGCTATGGGAGTGCCAGAAATGGAGTGTGTTAAACTCATTTAGGAGCCTGCCTTGCCCCACGCCACCCCCCTTGCCCCATGCCACCCCCTTTGCCCCACACAATGTTTTTCCTGCCCTTTCTGTTTTTACTGTGCAGACCACAGCCTGCCTTGAGCCATCCAGGCATCACTAGCACTGGCCAACACATGCAGCTTGGCTTGAGGAATGAGAGGGACTTCAATTTGCTCCTTTTGCAATAAAAGACGTTTTCCCAATACTTTGCCTTCTCCCTTGGTGCAAGCGGCATCCATACACTCAACTGATGCTCGCATGGGCGGTGAAGCTGGCACTGGCTGGAGACCTGGGGACAGGTTGGCACCTTGCAGCACTTGCAACAAATTCTCAATAATGCAGGACTTGCCCCTGGAATTGATGGGTTTAGGTTTGGTTTGCATCCTCCCAAAAGCTGGTGCTGTTTGCAGGGAAGGTGTGTGAGGCTTGCCAGAGACATGGGGATATGCTCTGTGCTGGGTCTCAGCTAAGTGGTGGTGCTTGAACACACATCCATGGCTGTGTACGGCACGGGGAGGAGCATTAATGGCAAAATGGCAAAATCCAGACCCCAGTGGAGCTACAGCAAAAACCCAGTTTGTTTCAAATTGGATTTCAAGGAGGTGCCTATGGGTGTCAGGAAAGCAGTGGCTGCTGACCCATGAGATCCTGGCCAGGAGTGTGTCCATCCCTGCCCAAAATCACAGCTTTTATTAAAAGAAAGATAAAAACAACAGGCAGGCAGGCACTCAGAGCCCAAGGCTGAGGAGGACCATGGTGAAAGGGCAAGCTGACAGCAGCAAGTCGCTTCAGGCAAGTGACCAGGCTGGCAGCCTCAGGAAAAAAAACCAACCTCCTCCTTCTCCGCTCATCCCGAGCTGGGTGGGAGCTGCCAGCCTGCAGATTCCTCGTACCGGGAGAGCCGTAAAGATGGCCTGAGCTGATGCAAAATCCCAGAGGCCAAGCAGAGAAAAGGAGAGATTTTTATTTGTTTTATTATTAGTTTTTGCAAGTAGGAGTGGGTGGTTTTTAGCTCAGTGATCATCAAAGATTAAGGGCAACAAACTCCTCCCCCAAAAAACAGGCAGCCTGGGGTAAGCGATGGGCTGGGAGAGTCCCTTGTCACTAGCACCTCCAGCAAACAGCTCTTGCTTAGCACTGGGAGTGCAAAAAACCGAACCAGGACTGAATCTTAGCAAGGCAAACAAGGTGTCCCTCTGGCAGCACACAGCCCTGGCACAGCAGCAGGGTGTGGGGGCAGCCGCCGTGCCCCCTGCTCACAAGACGCCTCCAGTACTGATTCCCCACGGCTCCCTGAGGCTCTGCTGAGCAGCAGGGAAAGGCACTAGGGGAAAGACTGGAAAGGGACTGGGATTTGGGGGAGAGATTTTTGCAGCCAAATGGGACAAGGCAGCTCCTATCGTCCCCAGAGTTTGCAGAAAGCTTTGGTGGGGCATCCCCCTCCTACCAGGCTGTGATGCAGGTGGGGGCCAAGTTGGGGTATGAGGGGACTGGAGCCTGGGTCTCCCACCTCTCCCCAGCACTGTGGGCATCAGCTTTTCAGAAAACTTTTTTCTTGGTGCAACAACAGCCAGAGGAATTTTGCTGGGGCCTCCTGGGACCCTCTCTTTGCTCCAAGCTCAGCTGTCAGGGGCCCCTTGAGGCTTCAAAGCAGCAACTGGGAGAGAAAGCATTCAGAAAAGCTTTCTCATTCTTGGGGGAGATACATCAGTGGAAACCAGTATCCTGGAGTGGGACAAAGCCCATGGTAAGGACCCAGAGATGGTCCATTAACCCTGAACACCACTACCAGACTGAGCATTGCTTTCCCCTTCACACGCCTGCATTAAAGCAGGGTTTTCCCTCCCCATCGCCACACCAGCAATAGCATTACTGTGGCTCCAGCTGCTTTCAGGGGCATCTGGAAGACGTTCCGGGCTCATCCCACTTGGCACTGTTCTTGTCCCACTGTGTCCATGCATGGTCCTTGTGGCATAATGGACCCACTGATGGGTGACAGGGATCTGTTGGATCTGTTGGAGGGTGAGTCAGTTTTGAGGCTACTTCACCAAACCAGCCCTGGAGCGTGTGCGATATTCTCCAGTCCCTGTTTACTTTTTATATGGACCAGCTCTAGGGCAAAGCCCTAAAGAAAGGAGCTTTCTCCTGCCTTGGAGCCACACACAGCTTTATCTCCCAGAGGCCCTCTAACAGTGCGCTGGGGTCAGCAAAGGAATCAGTTTCTCACTTTGGGAAGGGACATTGCAGCCCAGAGACCCCAGGACTCTCCTAAATTGCTCAATCATGTCAGCTTTGAACTTCTCTTTGCTTAAAAACCAGGAAAGATTGGACCAAGAGAGGAGAGCATTTCACAGCCAGCCTGCCCACCCCAAGCCTGCAGGTGCTGCTGAGATACCTTCACCCAGGAGAACTCACCTCCATGGGTAAAAGTATGCCAGCTCGTGGACAGGGATCTCCACCAACACAGCTGGTGGCATAGGAGAACATTTTCCATGGGGAAACTGAGGCAGGAGGGCACTCGAGCCAGTTGTTAATTGTCTGAACTCTTTCAGGAGGATGATGGCTAAGCCCTGTCCTGGGACCCGACAGGTTGCACCCTTTGGCTCTAAATGTGGTCTCAAAACACAGATGGATCCTATTAGGTCCTAACCCATGCATGATTTGTTGCTAGGTTTTAATCTTGACTGCCATGAGATTTCACCATATGCTTACAGGCTTGGCTGAATCCACACCACGGACATGGTTCTCAACAATTTCTTCCAATAAAAGGGGGAAAACAGTTGCCACAGCATTAGCAAGTGCTATAGCTTCTTTCTTCTTGCTCAGATAGCTCAGGCCATGGGAAATGCAAACTCCCCTTACTCCTGCATCAGCACCCATCTGAAATGCAGGCTGAAAATTAGGTGCCTTCCTCTTCAAGATAATCACAGGTTTCTATTTGTAAAAAAAGTACTCTGGTGCAACTGCCTCCTTCACTAAGTAAATGAAATTGCAAGTATCTCAAGGGATCAGCTGAAAAACTGGGTAACAAAGGAGTCAAAGTAATTTCCTTTATAAACCAGAAGCATGCATGGTATTTCTTGCTAGGAAGAGACAGTGTTTCTATACGTTGTATTTGTCATACTGCAATAACAAAGACAGCTAACCAATACATTTTGCTAAGTTATTCTACAGAACTTGCCACAAAAAACCAGAGGTCACAGTGGTGTTTTTCAAATTTCATACTAAAGTATTTCTACTTTAAAACTATTAAAATTCCCAGGTTGTTAAAGTCATTGGTTCATTAATCCCTGAGACCACTGCACAGCCGATGGAGGAGCCTGTTAGGAAACCCAGAGGAAATAGGCAACTTCATCCAGGTCAACGGGGTAGTCTGTGAGCAGCACCGGGGTCTTCTCGAACAACTCCCCCTTGTAGCTGCGCCACTTGCCCGCCGGCAGGTAGACGTCACGCTCCTGCTTGCCCATCTCCAGGACGGGTGCCACCATGAGGGTGTCCCCAATGAGGAACTGGGAGTCGATCCTGTGAGTGGCCTCGTCACGGGGCGAGATCCACCAGATGGGCCGGATGATGGGGTCGCCCATGTCGGTGACCTCCCCAGCCAGCTCCAGCAGCAGCGGGGCCACCAGCGACTCGTGGAGCTCTGTGAACTTCTGCGC
>NW_009609142.1:0-321 GCF_000690535.1 Cariama cristata
GAGGAGGGCCTGGGAGGAGGGAACAAAATTGGGAATTACAGGGAGGGGTTTTAAAGTTAGCACAGGGGAGACGGCTGTCCAGGAGCAGTCACCTTTGGGCAGGCAAAGGGAGCAGGTTACCTTTCAGCGCGGGACCGGCACGTGCCGGGTAGGGCGGTTCTAGCCTGCGTCTGTGTTGTTGTGTAGTTTATGTAGTCCTTCTTCTGTGTCTTAGGCCTTCCTCGGGTCTCGATATCCTCATTGCTCTTTGCGCTAAGGGGATACGGCGCCATCCCTAGGGTCTCAAATGCCCTCCCTCATTGGCATAATGCCAGTCGGGTC
>NW_009609142.1:590-2642 GCF_000690535.1 Cariama cristata
CGCCTCGCGGTTGCGACCCTGTAGGTCTTGTTGCCCGACAGCATCTCCCGTCCGAGAGTCATTCTTCTTGCTGAGAGTTTGCTCTCATCTTTGAGTCGCATTCTTTGTATTGTTCTGCGTAGCATAGGCCTGCGCGCCCGTGTGTGTGTGTTTGGCTTGGAGCTGCTCTGCCCGGGGCTGTAGAGTCCCGGGTCGGTGGAATAGCAATGAGAGTCTACGGTTCATATGTTGTTATGCCTAGACCATTTAGGCAGCAGTCCTACAGACGTTTTGGATCGAGACGCCATCCGCAGGCACGGTCGGCAGGCTGTGTGGACAGCCATTTGCGTAGTGTTTTATGGAGAGGATGGGAGCCCTGTGCAGAGGGGCTGTTCAGTGGTAGTGAAGCAGATTGAATCTCAAAGGTTCAAGGCTTGTATGTGGGGGGCTTAAAGTTTGGTAGTGTGTGTGTTTTGTGATTTTTTTTTTTTTTTTCTTCTTCTTTTTTTCCTTAACGGCAGGCTCTAGTTGGACTCTGGATGGTATTCCTAAATGGAACCGAGACCTCTGGAATTGTTAAGCTATCGCTCGGCATTTGGGTGACTTGTCCCTCTGCCTCAGAAAAAATTATTGAACAAGACACGCCCCAAACAGTGACAGAGGAGGCGAGCGGAGCGCCGTAAGAAGATGGGTGGACCTGTGACGTCAGAGGGAAGATGCGATGAGCCAAGCAGGATATCGGCACCGGAGGCGACTCGGACAAGGTGAGTCGTCATAAGGGAGCTGAAGTAGCAAATATTTTTCAGGTGTCATATTGTTGGCGAAGTTAGAAGCGATGTCTCCATTTATTTAGTTTGCTGTCCTGATTTTGTAATTTTTTCCTCTCTCAATCGCATGGCTATTAAAATTTTATTATGCCTGCTTTTCTCTTGTTTTCTGTCCTGTTGTTTTAATATTGTCCTCTTTTAAGCCCCAGCACTTGGAAAACTTACTTGCTCTGTTTCTGTTTTTCTTTAGTGCGCTGTCTTATTTTTGAATAGTTTTTCCTTTATTTCCCTGCTCCCCCTCACTTTTTAATATTTCCTATGTCTCCTTAGATCCAGTTTGCTCTCTGTATTGTAAATCTCTTTTTCCTGCCTCTCCTTTAAACGTTTGTTTTAAAGTTTTCTGTCTTTGTCTGCATTTTACTTGGCTGTCCTTATTTTTTAGTTTTGCCCCCTTTTTCTTAATCCTGGGGGTGGGTGGCTGAAAAGGATAGGGGGGAAGGCTGAGGTCAGGTTAATGGTGAGCTGAGGCCCACGAGATTTTAATTCTGAGCAGGTGTGGGAGGACAAGGAGGAGTTGAGGCTCAGGAGCCGGTGTGAGGCTCAAGAGGAGTCGCAGGCCAAGCCAAGTGTGAGGCCAAGGACTGGTGGGTGTTGAACAGGGGCAGGAGGCCAAGTGGCATACCTTGCTTCTTTATCTTCCAGCCTGAGCCAGCACAGGGACCTCCTTTCACTTAACTAGGTAAAAGTTCAGCCTATCTAGATGAAAGTTCACAGCCTGTAGCATCAGGCTTCAGCACTTTTAGCTAGTAATGCTAGGCAAGTTACTTTAAGGGATTAATATCCTTCTATTCTTTACAGGAGAGGCCAGAATAAAGGTAAAGCATCTGAAGAATAAAATAAGAGAGATCCAGTTGGCAGCCGCCTCCAGGTGCAGGCAGGAGACAGCCTGCCTCTCCCAGTAAGGAAGGATCTATCTTAGCATAGATTGGATCACCAATGTGTGCGGCAGGAGTTGTATGTGTAACCAAAACCACAGTACGGCAATGTAGCGTGTGCAAGCCTGTGTATCTGGAGAGCCTCATATAAGAGCTGTAAGACACCAGTCTGTTCTTCTAGGTGGGTGGCAGTCCAGTGACTGGAGCTACAGAGGAGGAAAGTGGGGGGGAGAGAGAGACACACACACACGCAGACACACGCTTCTGGATCCTGGTCCCTCCCTTCCTCCCCTGTTTCTCTCACTGCTGGAATTTTTTTGAGTTCCCTGTTACTCCTCCCTTTTTCTCTGTCATTCTACTTCTCTGTTTTC
>NW_009609142.1:2862-3434 GCF_000690535.1 Cariama cristata
CTGTCGTTCCCATAGCCTATTTTTGTCTTTATCATTCTCTGTCTGGCTCCCTGTCCCTATTCTTTAATTCCTCTCTCTTCCCTTTAGGTTATTGAGGCTTCCTGCTATTTCTCAGTCTCTCTGTACCTCACTGTCCCCTTTTTAAATTTCTCCCTCTCTGCCTTGTGGACCATCACTACTCTTTTTTTTCTCTCACAGTAGTTCCCTGTCCCTTCCTCTGCTCTCTCCTGTAGCTCATTGCTGTAAATTTTTTCCACTCTACCTGTTTCTCTGTGGTTTCCTTTCCCTATTTTTCAATCCCTCCTCTCTGCCTTATAGCCATTTGCTGTTGTATTTGCCCCTTTTTCTTAATCCTGGAGGTGGGAGGCTGAGACCATCAGCAATGCTGGTAGCACCTCTGTGATGACCTGTTTAGGAAGGGCTAAAAAATGCTGCACAGAAGCCACGATAGAGAAAATGAAAGTGTGAAATAGCCCTGCAGACACCAAGGTCAGTGATGAAGGAGGAGGTGCCCCAGGCACGGGAGCAGAGATTCCCCTGCAGTTCATGGAGGAGCCCTATGCCGGAGGAGG
>NW_009609142.1:3636-4479 GCF_000690535.1 Cariama cristata
AGAGAAGTCAGGAGTGAAAATGAGCCCAGGAAAAAAGAGAGGGGTGGGGGAAAGGTGTTTTGTAGGTTTGTTCTTATTTCTCATTATCTTACTCTCATCTTGATTGATAATAAATTAATTTCCCCAAGTTGAGTCTCTTTTGCCTGTGACAGTAGTTGGCAAGTGATCTATTTGTCCCTGTCGTGACCCACAAGCTTTTTTGTTGCATTTTGTCCCCCTGTCTTGTTGAGGAGGGAGAGCAACAGAGCAGCTTGTTGCACACCTGGTGGTCAGCCAAGGTCAAGCCACCACAGTTTCCTTCTATCAGGCTCCCTGTTCCTACTTTTTAAATTCTCGCCTCTCTTTCTTGTATCTCGTTGCTTTTGAAATTTCTTTCTACATCTCCATCTCTTATTTTTTAATTCTTGTATATGTTTCTTGAACAGAGTCCCTTTTCAAATTTTCTTCCTACATCTCCCTGCATGCAGCTCCATGTATCTATTTTTTAATTCTTGGACATGAATCTTGTATCCTGTTGCTTTCAAAATTTTCTTTCTATGTCTCCCTCTATCCATCTCCCTGTCTCTGATTCTTAATTCTTCCCTCTCTGTCCTGTGCCCTGTTGCTTTTAAAATTTTCTTTTTACATCTCCCTCTTTCTATCTCCCTGTCCCTATTTGCTAGTTCTTGCTGGTGTTTATTGTACCTTGTCTCTTTTTAAACTTTTCTATGTCTGCCTCCAGACAGCTCCCTGTTGTTACTTTCTATTTCTTGCCTATGTTTCTTTTCCCCTATCACTTTAGAATTTTTCTCTGCCCCTTGTCTTGTCTGTGTCATGTCATCCTGCTTCTCTCTTCCATCTCTC
>NW_009609143.1:0-232 GCF_000690535.1 Cariama cristata
GGGAATTAAGTGGCAAGATGGGCGTCGCCAGATTCCAATAGAAGTAATCAACAAAATAACAGCCATGTCCGCACCAACTAATAAGAAAGAAACACAAGCCTTCTTAGGCGTTGTGAGTTTCTGGAGAATACATATTCCTGACTACAGATTGTACGCCCTTTCTATCAAGTGACACGAAAGAAGAGTTTCATTGGGGCTCTGAACAACTACAGGCCTTTGAACAAATTAAACA
>NW_009609144.1:0-38455 GCF_000690535.1 Cariama cristata
GGCCACCTGGGCACACTGCTAGCTCATGTATAGATTACATCTATATAGAAAGAGCCCCGCTTCTGGCACCCCGAGCTCCAGCATGGCTGTGCAGAATTGCAAGTTGCAATTGCAGAATTGCCCTGTGCAGAACTGCAACAGGTTTAAGGGGACTCCCAGGGCTGGACTCAGCCCTTGGCAGCACTGAACAGTCCAGCCCCTGGTTTCTTCAGTGGTGCTGGGCCTCTCTTAAAAAGCTTAAAAGTGTTTTGAAGCCTCCTTGCTAAGTGACACAAAGATTCAAAGAGCTATAACTCCAGTTTGAAACTTAATTGAAAAACTTAGCTTAAAAAGGAGTTTTACAAATCCTGCAGATCTTGTAGACCTCTTTGTTCACATCTGCTTTTGCATTCTTGTTTTATTTAATCTAGGGGCAACTGCAGAATTCAATTAAGCAAGACACCACTATGGGAATTCATTCAGTGCTGCCTCTTGATCTTCTAAACTACCAGCAGGCAAGTGAGATTTCCAGACTGGTGAAATCTGCAGTGAACATTTTGAAAACCTCCTATGACAGAGGGCAAGTGTGAATTTTAGGGCGCAAACCAGTCGAAATAAATACGCAGCTGTATAAACGCTTCTTTGAGGGCAATTTCACACTGCTGTAATTTCAGTTTTGCCTGGACTTTTTCTGGAATGGCTTTCAACATCAAAAGCCTAGGAAAACACATGGTTACCTCTTTCAGTGGAAAGCCTCCACCCTTCAAAAGGAGGTTGAGCCTTCAGTAATTTGAATCCAAATAAGCATGTAATTATTTATTTCAATATTAAACTCTTTCACAAAAGCGTGCTTCGCTCTGAGGAGGCCTGCAAAATCTCTGCTTTTGCATCAGTGGCTTAGTGACTGTAGGACAACTCTAACTTCCAAGTAACCCCATAGGTTTCAGCAGAACTGGTTTCTTAAATTATTCCTGCCCAGGCTAGGACAGGTTTATCTGAATAACTTCAGTTTATCTGAGAAACTTCAGTGGTAGCTCAAGTATTGCAGAAAGGATTTGTTCGCCTTAATGCAGACATCTGAAAACAGTAACAACATCTTTGTTAAAGAGATTTGTTTGATTTGTTTCCTCTCTAATTCAGAAGCAGCAGCAGCTTCATTTGAGAAATTTAAGTGGTACCTGTGTAACAGGAGGTGGAGTAAATGCCGCGTTATCAGGCTGCAGCTTTCATATACCCTACCTAAAAAAGTTGCTTTCCCCTCCTTATCCTTCACCTCATGCCATCAAGTCTTACAGCCACCTTCAAGGGGATCGATTGCAGAAACTGCGATACTGAAACTCAGCCCGGGAGGCTCTGGTGAGCTGAGATTTATTGCAGTGCGTTCATGTTTTACTCACCCTGTGCTGCACTCACGTCTCAGAGGTACACCAAAAATAGTGGGCTGTTTTAAAAGCACAAGCCACACCCCTTAGGATACAATTGCTTTTAAATTTGGGCAGATTCAATGTATATCAAGTGTTTCGTAACTGAATATTGTATTTTTGCAGAAGCAGGAAAAAGTGTGAGGAAAATCCTTAAACTTCGTAAGTTGTTGTGTTTTGATGCAGAGTAATAGAGAGTTTAGTATCTTGAGCAGATTTGCTTGTTCATGTGTGCTGTATTTCTATTTTAATTACCCTAACGAAAGCTTGCCATGCTTTTATTTTGTTTTTATCCATTAAAAAGACAGGCCAGGTGTTCAGTTGGTATAAAACGGTGCATGATGATTTACACCACTGGAATACCTTGCGCACAGTATGCTAGTGTAGGTAGTTGTTGCTTTTCTGAAGAGTTTTGAAAACTGTTTTGGAAAACAGCTTGGGAAGTAAGGCTGGAAGGAGATAAGGATCATCAAGACCCAATTCAAGAGAAGCTGGATGGAGAAGTGAAACAAAACCAGAAGGGTGACCACCGTGAGACGCTCTCAGTCCGTCTATACTGTCTTTACTTCTAAGCACATCCTGGCAGAAACCCCCACATAACCTCCTCTCAAGTCTGGAGTCCGTGGTGCCGGGCAGGGCTCAAAGCAAGAAATCTCTCGTCGAGCTCATTACCGGAGCAATAGCAGCGGTGTAAGATACCATTAGAGAATTGTACTCATAGATGTCCCTGGGTTTGGCTGCAGGCTCGCGTCACAGCATCCACTAAGTCTGTAATAAAGGATTGTGGGCAGCAGGCTGGAAAACCTGAAAATACTGCCAAGGAAGCATGGGAAGCTTGGCCAGATTGCGGTCTGCTCCGTCCGTCACAGATCTCGCACCGCCAGTTGTGCCTACCTGCAGCCGCTGGGCCTGTTCCGGGTTTGCTTCATAGGTGTGAATCGTCTCTGGCAGCAAGCAAGGTTACAACTTATGGTATTTTCGTACATGTAGCTTTGCCGGTCTTGTTGGGGGGGAAAAAAGATCATAAAAAAGTTCTGATGTTCAACACTGAGGGAAATGCAATGGTGGAAATTTATCCCAGCATCTTCTGAGTAGATTCCTCTGTTCTAAGATCCTCTGCCACACCTGATTGTGTGCTAGTCTTTTCAGGGGGTTACGGTCAGCATCAGGCACTTGGAAGGATGCAGAGTTTATCCAAGATAGGGGATAGGTATGTGAAAGCAGTTGTTTTGTTTTCCGCAAATGCTACACCTTGCAGGGTAAACCCACAGTAAACTGTGTGTTGTGCAAGTAGGTTTGGGGAAGAGCTGGGTCACCCGGGAAGGAAGCGGCTCAGAAACCAAGTGTGTGGGGGGGAGTGGGGGAGTCCTGCCGTCATGTACTGCTTGTAGTGCCATGTAGGGTGTTTTCCCGAGATAGGCACGCAGCTGGAAAGCAATCCTTTTAGCCTCCTTTACTCGCTGGAGCCCTTGATATTTCATTAAACACTTCAGGTAATGCCCGTGTCCTCTCTAAGCCAACGTTGCCTGTTTTGATAAAAGGGATTTGTACGTGCCAGGCCACGTTAACTATTGCTGCATGCAGAACGGCTGCTGCGTTTGCCTGCCCAGTTGTTGCATGGTGAGGAAAAGGCTCGTCAAGTGCTTTTCATTACCCTAAATCTGGAAGAAGCTATAGTATGTAGATTCCAAATGTATTCTATTACACAAAAAACTTATCGAGCTAGAGAGGAATAAGAAACCATGCTCTTGCTTCATACGCACCAAAACCAGCCTCCCTGAAGTCTGTTCTTTCCTCCTTCCCTCTCACCCTCCCCTAGAAAACCCCCCAATAAAGTGCAACAGGGTTTCAATGTTGCACTGTAAGCAGTTGACCTTTTCCTCCCGACATAATGGGTGTAAATCAACTAGACACAGCATTAAGACTGCTTGGCAATTCCTTTGATGTTTATGTATTGTTCTGAAATTAGTCTAAACCTTGATTCATTTTACCACACTAAATAACAAATCTAAACATATTAGGTTTACCTTAACTGATTTGATTTACAAATGTTAAGGGATTTAAAAGAATTGACAGGTAGAATATACACTAGGGGTAAAAAAAGCCATTTTACTCGTGTTATTCTGGGCTTTCTCTAAAGCTTTTGCTGCATCATCTGCATTTAGATGAGGAGATGACAGTGCTCCTTTCTCCTCCCTGCTCTTTCTCGTCCGATCAGTAGTTGTTCTAATCAATGCGTCTTTTTAAGCTTTATGGTGGATGGAGCCGCACCTATTGCAACCTGGCTCCATATGGACAAAACGTGGGAACAGATGTTGTATTTAATACATGAAAGACAGCCCAGCAGTCTAGGACTTGGCTTCTTTGCAGGAGACAACTGGGGCTTCTTTCTCTGTCCCTTCCCTCTATGTGCGAAACAAATAATTTATTCTACTCCCAACGTTTCCCTCTTTTGAACAAGGCAATTGCCATTTAGTTTATAAACTCAAAGGGAATTCCTCAGTTGACTGAAGGCTTTATAGCCTAATTGCTGGAAACATTGGAATGGGGCAGGGTGCTTCTCTCAAAGTTGAATTAAGGCATTTTTACTAGATGGAGCCAGCAGCCCCCAGCAGTTCGGTGAGCAGGGAAGGGGGTTCCTTCGGCAATGTCAGTACTGAAGCGTGCTGAAGGGTGGCTGTCCTGTACAGGAACCGAGCAATTAGAGTGGAGTCCATTACTGACAGTAAAACGGAGAAGTTTTGGTGTTTTCATTTTTCCCTTTCACTGAGGGAGATCCACAATATTTAACGTGTTTCTAGGACATCTACTGTTGAAGTTCGTGTCTGTATGCTTCTTGTTATTCTTGATAGACTTCTTTAAGCGGGAGGTTGACGAAGGCACCTGAAGTTGGATGGAGGTGCTAGAGGGGAAACTGGGTGTAAGGAGAGAAAGGAGAATACAACTGAGGGGTTAGATGGTTTCTTGGAGCAGGGAGTAGGCTTTGAAGGACGTTGAGCCTCAGGCCGCTTGGCAGATGGGCTGGTGTCCTCACAATAAAACACAGGACTATCATCCCAAATCTAGCAGGAATATCATCCCGAAACTATGCTGTGGGTACTGGTAAGGTTTCTTCATGTGTTCGAAGCCTTCAGAAGAGATGGGGATAAGCAAATAGGTTAGTGCATCCATAGCAAGTGCTGCTGAAGGACTGTCTTCTGCAAAATGGATGCTGGTCTTCAAGAGGTAACGTGGTACAAAACTGGGAACCCTTGCGGGAGAGAGAGGAGGGAATGGCAGGAGGGAATGATTTTGACAGTGAGTGAGGGAAACACCAGAAAGGGATATTCTTGATGGCTTTCCAAAAGTCACGTTGTCATCATACTAAATAATGGCATCTTTTTGTGCAGTGATAAATACTACTCTTCTGAATGCTGTACTTGCTGCAGTGATTTCTTTGTTACAAGTCATATCAATGACCCATCTTTTGTAATTAAGTTGACTTGCTCTTCGGTGCCCTTGGCAGGTGTTACTCAAAATGGTGCAACCTAAAATGGCACCTCTCGATCTCTGGGGCTGAAAATTCAACTGTTAATGCTCTTTCAGTGATCTTCTCAAATCTTCTCCAGATGTAATGGTGAGTGTGCTGTGGGAAGAAATGGCGGCGTGTTGGTTGGGCATAGCTCTGGGTTTCTGTATTTAGGGTCCCAGGGCATAGCCATACAGCAAGTTTTGTTTCTTCTCTCTGCAGCCAAAAGTTGCAGCAGATTGTTGGAGATAAAATAATGACAGGGTAGTAAAATCCCAGCAAAGTAATTGGTGAGGGATAGCTTGTCGTTAACAAATAATGTTGTAGTATAGAGATACAAACCTCCTCGTGTACAGCAGGGAGAAATAAAAAGTACAGCACAGAAAGTAAAAGGGATTGTTAATGGAGTGAGGAAAACAAAAGTGTTCACAAACACTGCAGGGGAGGGAAAGAATAGAAAGTTAAGGAAAAGAAAACAATTCCATGAGAAATCTACGGAAACAGATAGTTTTGGATTGCTTCAGATCCGTCCCAGATCTGTTCAGGTTTGCTGAAGCAAGCCCAATCCCATACTGAGAGAAAGAGGAACACGAAGCTGTTCCCAACACCCCTCTGAAGAGAAAAGATGTGTTTTTCATTAAGCTGCCGGTCTAGTACCCAAAGGAGCTGAACTCAGCTTCTGACCTCTTAAAATTTCCCGAGTCACCTTGGGCAAAGCCTCAAATCCCTCTTGTCTCAGGGCTTAATGACAAATCACCTTGCAGAAAGAGCTATGAGCCCATCAATGACGAGGGCTGGCCAGGAATTTTTCAGGTGTGTGTTTTTGTGAAGAAGTTGCTCCATCATCAGAACCCAAATTTTCGATGGGAGTGTACCCATTTGAACTAAACCTACGGTTCTCTTGCCGGGTGAATACAGCCTGATGGTGAGCGGGGCCGTGAGCCTTGGCCTCCCCAGGTACTGGCACTCGTGGAGTCTGTACATTGCTACTCTCGATTTTCTTCCCCTGCCAGACCTATTAACTAAACTATGATCAGTCAAGCTACTAATTAGGAGCCGATTAGCTGGGTAAGTTGGGCTGGTGACAGCGAAGGCAGCAGAACTCATCTGAAGGCTTGTCCCTGTTGAGAGAAGAGAGCTGTGTCTTACCCTTTGCCCTGCACCCCTCCCCTCTTCTCCCCATGACTATTTTCCCCTGCCTTGCACTGGCCCGGGCCTCCCACTGCACCCTGCCATGAGCCAGTTCAACATAATGCCAGAAAACTATCTGCTTTTTTTTTTTTTTCTTTTTCTTTTGCCTGATTGCTGTTTTCCATCATGTTAGTGCGTTCAGGCAGGGCTTTGCTAGGAGCTAGAGCCAGCGGAAGGTAGCAGCAGCAGCGATCAGGCAGGAGGAGGGAGATTGGGAAGGAGAGGGCATCCTTTTTTTGGCAGCAGAGCTGATACATCGTCTCGTCATGTCCTGTGGAACCATACTCTGCCAATCACTCAATTAAATGGTTATACTAGGAAGGGTGTGGATGAAAGGCAGAATAACAACACTGGGAACCGGAAAAAAATAAGATCAAATCATGTCCTGGAGGCAGTCCAGCTCTGTGCTGTACAGACTTCATGCTTTGCAACCCTGGCATCACCTTCTCAGTACATGAATAATGAATTGCTTGTCATTTTGATGGTCTGTCCCAGATTTGGCTCACCTCACAGTAGCTAACTAAAAGTCAAGCCTCCGGTGCCGAGGTAGTTCTCTTGGCTCCCTTTAGAGACGGAAAAAAGGGGCAGGCGCACCCCGGCACTGATTTATGCAGCCTGGTGGGAGATGTGGTTTGTCACTGCCTGGAGGTGCCAGAGGATCCCAGCGAGTGCAGGAGGAGCCTGGGCTGTTACCCATGTCCAGGGGGAAGGCTCCTCTGATTTAATGCAGTCCTGTAGGCAGCTTTGGTTCATCATTGACTGGGCTCTCTTGCTTGGAGAGCTCCCCTGCCAGGCATGCTGCTCATCTTCATCTGCAACCCCTGACGAAGGCTGCAGTGCCTCCCCTGTTCCCAGGGAGGGCTACGGCTTCTGTCCTGGCATGCTGAGCTGTTCAGAAACTCAAGCATTCTCTCTTGGCAAATGCAAGTAGTCCTCTCAGAAGGGCCTGAATATACTCGGATGAATCATATCCCGGGGGAGTGAGGATGGGTAAGCACCCTGTCTGGTGTTATTCTGGATGCTCCAGGGAGCGTGGGTGTCCTGGAGTGCCTGTATTACGAATCACAGCCTTACGTGGGTGTCTCGGCAATCCAAAGGGCATAACCCCAGCCTTTGACACCTGTGCTTAGGCTGGGTAGGCACCTGCGTCACTCCTCTGATGGACAGGTTTTAGGCAGTTGCAATCTGATGAAATGAATTGCCTCCCCTTGCTGTTATTATTATTATTTTTTTTTTTTTTGGCATGTGCTAGCAGAGGTAGTGATTGTGCTTCTCCATTCTGTGGGGCAGGGCTTCTTCTGACAGTGTTGGTCTTGTCTGTTTTGGGCCACCCCCGTGCCCCTTCCCTGATGTGTCCCCAAAAGGGAGGATGCTCTGGGGCTGGGTGGGTCCTGCTGGGAAGAGCAGGGAGTGTGTAGGTCCACAGCCCCAGCACAGAAAGTTGCCCTCCATTACGGGCCAGTCGTGTCCTTGGCGAACACAAGTGGCCTGAAGTTTGGGGCACCTCTGAATGGATCATGTTTGGTCAGCAAAAGATTAAAACTTGGGTTAGAAGTTTTTCTTCCATGCCTTTTGAAATTGCAAATGTACTTTTCTGTGATAATTATTTTAGGATAGCTCCAGTGCTCCAGGGATCTCCTAATTGTCAGAGTATATTTTATCCAAATCCATCCCCAGGATGGCTGGTGCAAGTGTTCTCAATAGAAGAGATAATGAGAATGTAAATGGAGAGGTGAAATATCTACATGAGAAATCTAGATGCAGTTGAGTTCTCAACAGTATTTGAGGTTGTATGTTTATTCTGCCATGTAGGCCATGATTTGATCTGCTGAAGGATTGAGTCCTAAAATAGAATATGTTACCAGAATACTCTAAAAGCTTAGTGTTGGTAACACATAGGTAAGTTCCTGTGAGTGGGACGTATTGCCAAATATAAAGGGAAAAAAAAAAAAAAGAATATGGATAAAATCAGGAACTCCACAGCAAAACAAACCAAACCTTTGGTTACAGGACAGGGCATTTTCTGAGATACCCTATAGGAGACAATTCTACTGGGCCATCATTTGGAGATGTAGCCATTTAAACACCAGTTAAGTTTGTTCAAACTTTTTATTTTGGCAGTGAATACGATGATAAAATGTTTTAGAGTTTGAAATATATTTAAAATTTAATTGTGTAGAAGATTTACAACAGAACAAAGGGTAAATAATTCTAGTCTGTACCAAGCTTCTCATTATCAAGGCTGCAAAATATTTAGAAAAGTGAGTCTTTCCTTCTCAGATTATTTTTCTGAAAACCAAAGAGAGAACCTGGCAGGGCTTGGTAAAGGAAAACAGAAAATTAACCAAGAAGATATTAGTACACTTGATGTAAGTACATAATTGGGTTTGTATTTTAAGGATATAATATTCTTGATTGAAGTATTGGCAGCTTGAGATATTCAGGCCTTTCATATGTATATTTGCGTGTGTCATTTTGTTGTTGCAGATAAACAAGCATGGAGTTCTTTGCATGTATAATAACGTTATTATCAGTTCTGTGATAAGACCAAATGAAAGCGCATTCTTTCTTTCCTCTTGATGCGGTTTGGCAGCCAAAACATCCTTTGGTTTAGCAAACCTGAAAATAGTTTCCTGTAATTTTGTGCAAAAGAAGAAGGAGAGATGAAGGTTAAAGGATAAAACGAGCTTCCTGGTGTGAGAGGGGCTAGCGAAACACCCGGGTCCAGCTGTGGAGAGGAGGAAAAAAGAGGAATCCGTTGTCAAATGTTGGCAATTGATGCTCAAATTCCAGCGAAAAGTATAATCTACATGTGCTTGCTAAGTGTATGCTGGTACAGAACCCTTTTAAGGATCCAGCTGATATTTCCTTGCTTTGCAGTATAGAAATTTTGACATGAAAAAACAGTCAGAGTTTCCAGTGTTCGATGCTTTATCGTTATTAGGTATGATAAAGCTCAGGATCTTTAGGATTCAGACTGGGTGAAGATACCACTGATAACACTCTGCCAGCTTATAAAAGCAATCTGATAAGGACTATTCCCCCCACAAGAAGCCAGGTATTAACGAGAACCTTAACAGATAAAACACTTTTTTCAGCACCTGTGGGACGCTAGTGGGGATGCCAACATCTCTGTCGATCCTTCTGTCCCTACTTTTGGCTGTACTACAGCTTCCTCAGGCCTCCTTACTTTTACCCTGGCTTAGATAAAGATTTAGATTTATGGAAAATCCAGCTTCAGGTGATGTCCTGCTAACGTGTAAGAGTTCCGTGCTGCGACAGTGAGATTTTCTTGCGTTCATTTCCTCTGTGAATAATGACTAGATAGTTTGCAAAACTCTCAAGATGCTGAAGACAGAAACATCAGTAGAGAAGCCTTTATTCCTGGCTTATTCTGAGTGCCGCCGCGAGGTGAGCCTGTTGCTAGAGACCGGTCAGATAGCAGGCAGGCAAACATACTTACGCAGACAGTATCTGTCTGTCTCCAGCAGGAAGGGAAATAGCGCTCGGTGAAGGCAGTAACATGGGGGGGGTTTTTTGCGTTTGAGCCCACGGTAAAAATTCTGGAAATGCAATGATCAGGTTGGGTGCTGATCAGGTTTGAAATCTTAAACCCTGAAATTAGATCCTGGAAACAGGAAAAAGTAGGCCGAGCCAAGGAGCAGCAATACTTAAATTAAGCAGATATTGATTTCACTGAGGTAAACGTCAAGTTTTATTGATCCGAGAGATAAATATTGACTGAAACATCCTCATGTGTTCCCTGACCCTGCGCTGTTGTTTTTCCTCTGGAGCAGTTTTCCTTCTTTTCCCTTGTCCCTTCCCAGAAAATATCTTAGCCTCAGCTGCTCTAAGCTCCTGCTGTTTTTGCAAAGCCAGCGTTGTTTTCCAGCAAGCTGTTGTAAACATCAGAGGCAGGAAAAATGGCTGTGACTTTATAAATCAATAAAACCCTATACCCAACAGCTATTAACAAACTAAAAAGATGCTTGGAAATCCAAACAACCTCGTATAAAATAATAAGAAAAGGCTCTGCAGCACAATCAAGTTCTTGGCTCCTCTCACACAAAAAATCTTTCACAAAAAGTGTGAAAACATATTTTAAGAAAGTGATGAGTTTGATTCCTTAGGGAAAAAATGATTACCTCATTCCTAATGCTGTCTAAAACAACCACTGTGATACTTTTTGTTGAAATGATCCTTTATTACCTTTATGTAAATACAAGTTTACAAGGACACAAAGTGTGCAAATACTTTCACAAAAAGTGTGACAATGTATTTTAAGACAGTGATGAGTTTTGATTCCTTAGGGAAAAAATGATTACCTCATTCCTAATGCTGTCTAAAACAACCACTGTGATATTTTTTGTTGAAATGATCCTTTATTACCTTTATGTAAATACAAGTTTACAAGGACACAAAGTTTGCAAATAGTGGAAAACGGAGTATTTGGAGGGAAGGAGCAAAGTAGATAATATGGGACAGATAAAATAAAGAAACAATTACTTTTGAACTATACAGGTGGCTATACTTCCATTTTAATGTGATGAAAATTCGAACATTTCAAACTTCCAAAAGCAGTTATGTGATTGCAGCATGTTCATCTGGGCAATTGCAGGCTACATTTGAGGAAAAAGGATTTTTACTATGGATCTTGCGTGTAATATCAGTTGAAATATTTTAAAATGTACAATATTCTGAAATAGTTTTCAGGATTTTTAAAGTGCTTAAGGTTCTACATGCTGCACGTGGAAGACTGTCCAGGAAGGCAAATTAGTGAGGATCATACGGTAACACAGGAAGAAGGAGAAAGAGACAAATGGCTACAAATTCTCTCCAGGCAAATTCTTGCCTTCTGAAGCACCAAATCATTTTGTTTCCTACTGAAAATACCTTCACATTGGATTTTAAGCAATCATGAAATCTGGAGGCAGTGAGACACACTGAGTTTCACTCTGTGGATCATGTGGAAGTTACTTCTGTTACCCAGTTTTATCTCTGATCTTTGAGTGTCTGAAATTCTCAGGTTAGGCAGGTAATGAGAAATTTAAGTGGAATTTAGACCTGCATCATGATAATTTACAGAGATTTCACATTGGTTTAGTTAATAAATTGCTTATTGGCCTATTTCATCATGAGAAACTGTAGAAAAATGGCCCAGATGGAAAAGAGTGGCTCATAGTAAGCGCCCAGTCAGCAGAAACTTTACCACTGAAAGAATGGTTTTGGCTTTATTGGCTTTTTGAGCTTGAAGGACAAGTTTTGAGTAGGAAGCCCAGAACAACTCAAATGTGGGGTAAAAGAGCCTGCTACCAAGAGAAATAAAATAGTTATTTTGGAAAGAGCACGAGATGGAATGACCCGGTGAAGTACCAGGAGAAGTTCAGTCCAGCTAGGCTGTAGGGAATAGATGTGGTTTTAACGGCTGTCTGTAGCCATGGTTAGCTATCTATATAGACTGTTCATTTTTAAAACTTCTCTTTCAAAAAAAAAAAGAAAATAAAATACAATAATTGGTTACTGTTTAAAATAAACAATAAAAAAAGCAGGACCAGGCTGATGTACCTTGACTCTGAAGTCTCCTTTTTAGCGAGTAGAGGCAACGAGAGTGACCACGCAGGCTTCCTCTGGGCTTGAACGCAGCTCTGCAAGAAAGGGGAGGTGCTTTACACCCTGTCCTGAGTTAGTTCTGGACTTAGCCTCTTCTGGCCTCATTGTACTATGTCAAGCACTTTATTTGTCACTTCAGTTCTGGTTTTGTTAGGTGATACCAGAGCTAGGATCTCTTATAGGCCACGTTATACGACCTGTCAGGACTAATTCAGACATTGTACCTGCTTGGTCTTTAAGAGATGGCGTCTTCTGCTCACGTCTTCAGACTGGTGGTTGCTTGGGAAGAGAAATTTTGACAGAAGTAAACATTCAGCTGTCAAATTTTATGTCAGATTTCCTTCATGGTTTTCTCACCAGACACCCCCCAATTACTAATTGCTACCTTTTGGCACTGTAGTCATCTCTGGCATGAAAGCCCCAGAACAGCTTTTCTTTCAATGTCATTTTGTCAGAAATTTATTCTTTGTGTGGGGGAAAAAAATCTGCGTTCTTCTCTTTTCCCAGAGAGCATCTAATTTGGTTCCCGTGTTCACCACTTACAGTTTTTGTGATATAATTATTGTTTAGGAGTGATGATGCACTGCTATATGTGTTCTTGTGGAACAGGTTTTTCAGAAAACACTACTGAAGCAAAGGGAAGGAATCCCATTTTAAAACTCACTGATATTTTCCATGCAGCTTTTCGGTTTGATTGGCATATTTAATGGCCCCAGAAATCATAGCATTAGCTTTGTAAACGAGAAAACTGCATTAACAGAAGCGACCTAACACATCAGGGGCTGAGGAATGTGTCAGGCTTGCGATACATGTGGTAAAAAGAGCTACAGTTTTTGAAGAATCGTGACGTCCTAAAACTAGTAAATTCCTGAAACAAACGGGCACCCCTGAGCACAGTCACAAAGTGATGAGCTGAAAGTAATTCCCATCACCTTCTGCTTCAAATTCCTTTGCCCGAGGTAAGGTGAGATGGCTTCTTTATGTCTAGCAGAACTGAACCAACATTTTTCTTCTCACCAGATACTACTAACTCATTTTTCCCTTAGACTTCATAAAAATAGTCCTGGAAGTAAAATTTTTCTTCCTCTCAAAATGACACCAATTCTTGGAAACAAACGTCTTCTCAGTTTCTAAGAAAACTCGGGGCTTTTCTCCCTCCCCTCTCACATCCATTTAAAATTTCACCTGCTGAATTTCACCGGGTTTCACTCTCAGGACACACGGCAGCACCAACAGGCAGTGCTGCAGTGCTGTGCTGCTGCAGCTCCTCTCCTAATGGTGCAGGAGCAAACCAGGGCAGGTTGAAAGTCACTGCCGGTGACGAGTGGCAGAAATTTATCTTTCTGCTTACTGAAAAATGTGTGGTGATAACTTGAGATCCTTAATGCAAGTAGGATTTCTCTCCTTCCTGAAATTCGTCTGTGTCCATACACGCGCACGGTTGCTTGAGAAGAGGAAAAATGGAGGCATGCCTGGCACAGAAGCTATAGAGAAGTGGGATGAGGGGCACACAATCATTACCCCTCTTTCCTTCTCCTGACATTGTCCTCACTAGATATTTTTTCTGTTCTTGTAGCTTTCCACTTTTTGTGGAGGTAAACACAGGGCTTCACCCAAGGTGGCCTTGCAGTCAACTGGAGAGCTGTGGAGGGAGAGAAAGAGTGCGGGAACAGATTGCATGCTCAGGTGATCTCAAAAATCATAGGATTAATGTTAATTTGTGATGGCTGGGGATTTGTATGTATAATGTTCAGAAAATGTAAGTACTCCCAGCAAATTTATTTCGTAGCTGTTTATTTTATTGGTCTCATTCTTCAGCTATGTAAAACTTCTTTGTTTTAACAGGGATATGGGTTTTCCCACACCTTCCTGCTTCTTCCTTTCAGCATCCTTATCAATAGAAAGAGGAGTTAGAAGGTGGACAGAAAGCAAAAATGTTATGGAGGCAGGTGTGTCTAAACAAATTATCAGCCCAGGAAAAAAAAAACAAACAGTAAGATGTGTATAGATGTGGATCTCAAGGAAAGACAAAATAGAAGACTATTATGGAGAATATTATGAGTTTTCCAGCAAATCAATAGACATTTGTAAGTTATCAATTAGCAATTAAGTTATTACTTTAAAGCAGAAGGCAAATTGAATTGATTTCTTTGCAGTGTAGCAAAATTTAGAAGATGAAATACTTTTAAATTAGGCATTAATGCTACAAAGGTAGCACTGGTTCTGACCATTGTCTTGGGATCTTAGATATTAGATTCTGCCTTTTCTTCATAAACTGCTAGGTTGCGTGTCAGATTTGATTTTGGCTCTGTTTTGATGTAGGACACCATAGATGGTTTGAGTACACGGTCATAAGTAGAAACATGGAAGAAATGGAAGGACTCATTCGTAACTTGGTATCATGAGGGAATACCTCATATTAGTAAGTAAGTCGAGGTTCGACTCATGAAAATTGCTGGTGTAAATCTGTACAGAAAATTCAAATAAAACCCGACTTTGAAAGTTTGAAATACCACATTTATTTCTCCTTTCCTCCTGTTATTATTAATAATCTCATACTATCTTGAGACCAGAAAAACAAATTCCAAAAGAGAGAAATTCTTCCTTAATTTCTGGTCCCTCCAGAGCAATAGGAGCCTTTCAAAAAAAATCCTGTTCCTGTGGGGATTTGAATACATTTTGCAGACCTAATTTCGAAAAAAGGATTCAGTGAGCATCTAGCCTATCCAAACAAGCAGCCTTCTGATTAACAGCTCTGTTGTGATTGATCTCCGTGAAACTTTTCTAGCAGTACAGCGTAATAATACTTATTTCAGGAAACGTGTCTGTTCATAATTATTCTGGCTCCTTAAGAGATCCCAGCAAACTCTGCAAGTTAGGATATTATTGGAGGGAAAGGACCTTGTGGCTGCACAGCATGCTGTAAATTTTAACATGTTTTGTCAACGTTCGCATAAATAACGCCCACAGCCAAAATCATTGTCCAAATTTGTAAACGACGATCTATCTGCATCCCAAGTTAATTGCTTTATATAAGGAGGAGTAGGTCCTGTAATGATTTTTTTTTTTTAATCCCAGTCAATTGGACCAGTTGTGTTTGCAAACTAGTTTTGCTATTGATTTTATTGACTGTTCTTCCAGTATTTCTCCCTTGGCAAGTTTCCTTGTGTGCTTATCTATTAAAACTAGTCAGTGAATTTGGAGGGTGAGGATATGGCCATGCACCCTGTGTTCTTCCTGTTGTGCCCCTCACCTCCCGCTTTGATCTTACCATTCCACTTTTGTCTTCCTTTTCCTCTGCAGCAGCTCCTTAGCTCACCTTTTCTCCCTTCCCTCCGTACCCCCGCTGACGAAGCTGGAGGTGAAAGTAGTCTGTGCACCTGGATTTACCGACCGTGTTTGCATTTGGTGTCTCTGGAGAGCTCTGTCACAATGGCTGTGTGCGGCTTTGGCTCAGCAACTCAGTCTTTTTCAAGAGTACAGAGACAGACATTTATTTTTCTGCTTTGCATCGCAACTCCCACAGTTACGGACAATGAAAAGAAAAAGGAAACAGTTGTGTTATTTGTCTAGAAAAAGCGGCTGAGCTAAGTCTCCTCTGTGCCCTTATGCTGACAAAATTTCATGAGATCTGTCTTGAAATTAGGATGGGTGTGAATACAGACTTGAATTGTAATGTATTGTTTGGTATTCTACCGTAGACGTGATATTTTGGAGCTACCAAGTCACCAGCATGCAGTTATTTCTTATATTGTAGTAGTTTTCAGCTGAAACTCTTAGAAAGAACAAACTCTATTTGAAGCTAATGGCTCTTTTTATCACCGTAAGTCCCATACAGCTGAACATTAAGTGCTTGGGTAAGACCACGTGGCTCACAGATCTGTTCTTACAAATTGAAGAAATAAAGAACAATCTCCTGTCTCATTCTTTGAACCTAAGAAAGCTGGCAAGTTGAAAACTCTTGTACCATACCTATTATTTTTTAATGTTTTAAACCACTATTTCTCTCTTGCTTATGTTTCTTCCGAAGGAAATGCAGTCCGAGATACTGCAGTGCTTATTGTCATCATGCAGTCTGTCCAAGATGATTTCTTGCGTTTAAAGACAGCGTTGGAAGTCTAAGTTGAATGAGTCAGAGTTAATGTGAAGTCACCCATTAAACGGTGCCATCATATCCTCACTATGATGCAAAACGAAATATATGCACTGCAGTCTTTATATTGCTCTTGGAATACCAACATATATAAAAACCATAACAATTAAAAATAGAGTCATGTGTAAAGCGCCATGAATTTGCAACATCGTTACAGCCTGGAAGAAAGCAGAGCTCATCTCTTTGGTGAAATCTCTGTTTTGCCTAAGGATTATAAATTGACCAGGCTTAGATTTCCTTTTAGTATCAGTGAAGTACTGATTAGACATAGGTTTTTAATCCACTAATATTTTCGTGGTAGGAATATTTGAAATTTTCTCATTCTTGAATATGCGCCAATCTAGTGTCAGTCAATCTCCACCAATATCAGAGACAAAATGTTTCAGATCTGCAAATATGAATCATTAACAACGTTTAGTCATTTTAGAAAGGTCTCTTGAATATTTAAATCCAGCCTTAATATCATTGATTGCTACTAGCTCCATCGGGTATATATTTGTGTGAAGCTCCTTTTGTGAAGAACAGAGAAAAAGAACTTTTTAGAACTTTAGGCAATTTAAAGATAGGGTTTTCTTGATTTGGATTTTGTAAATAGAGGGAACTTGGTGGCTTTCTAAGATGCAATTCCTTGCTGCTGTGATGCCAAAGTCAGAGATGTCTGACTATAGTCAGAGTATAAGAGTTCATTAAAAACAGGTTTTGTTGTCCACTGAAAATAAGTAGATATTATAAATTTTGTTTATTGATACTTGAATGGAATCTTTGGAATCAAAATAGAAAATTAAGCCAGAAACTATATGTGGCACTGAACCTTGTGCGAGTTGGTGTTGAATTAGGCCTCCTTTTGGGCTAGTTCTTCAATTCTTTTTATTCTTGCCTCCGTCAGGAAGAAAAGGATTTTCCGTTCTCTTGAAGTCATTCCCACTGCCTGTTTTCATACTGTAATTCCTACCTTGCAGTAAGTTTGTATAAATCGATTGATTCTGTTGTATTGCTCATGAACACACCGGCTACCAGGAGAAGACCTTTTATACGGTGTTGTCGGGCATCCTCATCAGAACTGCACTTGGGAGGTGAAGTTGGAATGCAGAGGAGCTTAAGGAGAGCATGGTGAAGAGACACTGATATTCTGTCAATTGACTTCATAAAAATGACAGAAAGTATTACCAGAGGAGAAAGGTCACAGGTATCATGTAGGTTTAATGGGAATAACTGTTTACTGTGCATTATCATAACTTAATGAACATATCTGAAAACATTTCCATTTTCTGTGCAAGTTAGGGAAACATGCACTTTCAAACATTGGTTAAAGTTTTCAGTTAGTGTGCATAGATGGGAAGCGATTGTTTATTATTCATAAAATAACACATTAATGATTCTCTGGTGATGTTGGCAAATCTCTTTGAATCTGAGAGAGAGATTTCCAGTGGGTAATTCCACCTACACAGGAGTCAAAGATAGGTGACTTTCTGGAAGCTCCTGTACCTCTCAGTTGACAACTGAGAAAGACAAAATATGTGGCTTGGTCTCACTAGTGCATTTTTGGATGGTGAAAGTTAGGGGCAGTGAGTCCTGTCATCTCCATGATGCAGATCTTTATATGCTTTTAAGCTACCAAACAGATTTTAAAGTGAGGATTGAGTCTAAACTTCTTGCATCAGTGTTACAACGTCTCTCTTGACAAACTTGGATATCTAGTGAAGAAGTCTGCCGCCTGCTTGGGTTTCAAGTTAAGCAACCTCACGCTTTAGAATTCTTTGCAGTTTTCCTGGGCTCAGTTTCAAGCTTTTATGGAACTTGGATGTCTAGTGAAGAAGTCTGCCGCTGCTTGTTTCAAGTTAAGCAACCTCACGCTTTAGAATTCTTTGCAGTTTTCCTGGGCTCAGTTTCAAGCTTTTATGGCTTCTTGCTTTCAACTTCTGTTTCCCTCATTTCTTGATGATGGAGTTGCGCCACATCATTAACTGTAAGATGTATGGTTGTAAATGTTCAAAGAATGATGGATTTTATTACGCTGCCAGCACAGCCATGTTGAGGAGGCTGTCTTTAATATATTATTGATGCTCTAAACCATTATTTTTAATAGCATTGTGCACTGGGAGAAGAATACCAGTGGAGTGGAAGCATAGAAGAGGATGATTTCTGGAGTAATAATCCAGTAGGAAGTCAGTCTCTCTGAAGTGTCTCTGGGTGAGCAGGTGCACTCTTTTACTTTGAGCCGTTAATTATGGAGCAAGGATTTACTGCTGGAAATGGAGGATAATTTGACAACTATTAATTAATTCCCGTATCTGAAGAAATCACATGGATAGAACTTGACATGGTAAATGTTTGTTGCTTTATCAGATTTACCTAAATGAATTCCCTGTAGCAGTCAAGCATTGGACATTGTAGGTACAAGGCTTTGTTTGTTTGAAGTGCTTCATGCATTGTTTCCTACTTTGCCTACATTTTTGGTTGGTTTTTTGTTTTGAACCCCCTTAAAACTGAAAAATGAGTGTTTTTTCCAACTTACAGTCTGTGTAGGCAATTCCAAATCTAGAGGTACATTACGTCGCCAAATATCTAAGCTTGATCTCCTAGAAATGAAGAGTTTTCTTTCCAGTTTTCAGTTCTTATAAATATACATTTCGAAACATCTTCCTTGCCAGCATGAACATTCAAGTGGGCCTGTCCTGTCCCCGGGGTGACCGCACATGATGTGCTACTTCCACAGGGAGATCGCAGAGCCCGGGAGAGGACCAAAGGGGAGCCAGGCAGCACCCTGGGTCTGGACAGTGAAAATGCCATAAAAGACATGTGATGAAATTTTTATTTTAGTATCCAAATAAAGGCTTCTGTGGTCTTATTTAGTTCACCTCTTGAAAAGTGAAAACAGAGTGGAATATTGTTATTTACATGCATGTGCTTATAAATACGGACAAAGAACTCTGCAGCCTGACATTACCCAGAGGAAATGAATCTGTTTCTCTCTTGTTTTGTGTTTTTAAAGAGGAATTCAGTGCTCTGCCTTGAGCTTTTCCCTTCAGAGGAGATATGTCCCCAAGGACCAATAGCTGTCTAAGGCTCTGTGTCTGCTCATGAAAGGCAAAGGGAATGGGAAATTACAGACTCTGCTGCTTGAGCTCAAAAGGAAAAAAGCCAGCAAATTTCAGCAGTAAGAGGGCTTGCAAACTCTGTTGTTGGCCAGCCAGCTGGATTAAAAAGGGGTCAGGAGGGCCAGGCTGGATAATTTCACACGCTCAGATTTGATCGTATCTTAAAAGGCTAATGCATGACACAAATTTTTAATGCATGTTCTGATCTGATCCTGATAAAGGCAACAGGATGACTCACCTTATCATTAATGCCAGGATTTCGCCCTGTGCATTCCCACTCTGACAACACTAACACAGGTCTTGAGATTGCAAAACATTTCTGTAAATGTGATGCTTAAGAAAGTCATGAATTCTAATAACTCCTACAAATATATCAGACTGAATTCATGGAAGAACATGATAAAATCAGCAGATGAATGTCACTGTTAACGTTGCTTTCCTGTAAAATTGGCAAAACAAAGGGCTGCCGGTAGCACAGGGTTGGATTACTCAACTCCAGTTCAGGGTATGTTTTCTTCAGGCTTTTTATTTCTAGGGCTGCCTTGTGATTACACCGTGACTCTTCACAAAGTCTAAGCGTCAAACCGTACTGCTTCCCACAACTGCTCTCCGTTAGAGCACCTGTTTGTGCCAGTTCCTCCTCCAGACAGGGAGGTCTCAGCACCGCTCCATGGTTACATCCCACCTTTCTCTGGTAGTATTAGTGGCTTGTTCCAAGTCTGAGGATTTTTCCTCCCTTAGTACAGATCAAGGACTTAGTACTGAACTGACTAGATTTCCGAAATAAAGAGGTAAGTATTTTCTGTAGTGGTCACGTATACTTCCAAGTGAAGGGCTAATTTTACATTTATAAATCTTACCTTTCACTTGTAAATCTGCTGTGATCCTTTGGCCTCTGTTCAGTTGTTAATAGTATTTATGCTGTATGTTATACTATCCATTTAAAATGTCTTTTTCCTTGTCCTTCAGAAAAAAACAGCAAGAAAACATTTTATAGGCGAAAACACAGTTATAAGCCGTGCTGCTACTCTTTATTTTTTTTTCCACACTTGGCAGTAGGCACCATATTTGTAACTTTTATTTTCTTTATTTCCCATCCTGAAACTTTGTTCCAGCAGCTTTGTTGTTAGATTGAGAACTAGTGAAGATCCTGGTGTCTCACACAGAAAAGAAAAGCCCACAAATAATAGCTCCTTATTTACTGAGAAGTTGAAAGGCGATTTCAAGAAGTCTCTTAAGTTTCTAATTAGCTTGTGTCCTCTAAAAAGCTGCCCTAGGAAGGCTAAAACCAAACCATGTCAAAGGAAAACAGCTGAAAATCCTTGTGAACCTTCAGTCCTCAAAAAGAAAGCAACCTTCACTCCATCAAAATGGCAAACCCTGACCCACTGCTCTTGTTTTCTTTGTGCTTCTACATATAATTATGAAATAGTCACTATAACTTTTACCCATCAATAGTGCAACTTGCTAAAAAGTAATAAAATAAAGCATCCTTATTGCAAAGAAGCAAAACATTTCCTGAAAAAAATGCTGATTGACCTGCTGTTTTAAATTTAGTGCTTTGTAAAAATGTCAAGAATGTATTCCAGGGTGAGCCAAAACAAATCTGGAAATGACAGATTTTTTCAGAGAATGGAAATTCTGTCTTATGACAAGCTCTTGTCCTGAGATACAGAATCCTTAAAGAAAAAACAACTGAGAAAGGAAAAGAAAGCACTGAAAGGAAAGCATGGATTGTATTGCATTTATAGTAGGGTCTTAGGGTTTTTCCTAATATACTGGATCTAGTCAATTATAGGGAAATGAAGCTTCGGATTGGATTGGTTTTGCATATGTTACAAGTACTCCTTGCATGAAAGACGTTATGTGAATGTATCGTCAACTTTGGCCTTAGATCATCTTTACTCTTGAGTGAAATAATCATTAATGATGTTGGGATATATGGACAGAAAAATGCGTTTGCCAGCATGGTATCGGGAACAGTTCTCAAACTGGAGCATATGAGTGGTTGTATGAGGTTCTCCATGAAAACCAAACTGATTATTACCCAAATACTTTTGGGTAACACTTCACTTTCACTTAGCTACTCAGTCATTAGCGTACAGGAGGATGATTCAGCACCATCGCGCACACAAGCAGTCCCTGTTTGCACAGGTGACCCTATTGAAATTATCCCCCTTAATGAGGATGGCAGAGCTGAAACCCAAGGAATTATCTAGCAGAAGGATGAAAAAATCAAAGAGAGAAACTGAATCTTTTCTAACGCTTGGGGCAAACTACTCACGGTTGCAGCACTGTGGTTTTTTCGCATTTGTATGGCCCATTGATCTTCTTCCAGGGGGATGACATTTTAATTGCCATGCATTATTTTTTTTTTTCCCATTACCTCTCCAAAGGAAACTGCTTGCTGCTTTGCCTAAGGAATTAAAGTTGTCTTTGTCAGAAGAGGTTCTTTGTTTTGTCGTTATGATTCTTTAACTGTCCGGTATCTGATACTATTTCTCCTGGTATTAGTGGGTAAGTGCCTCTGGTTTATGTTATTAGTTCAGGTGCCAGCGTGCTTAAGCAAATAAGCTCTGAGGGATCTTAGCTGAGCTGCAAGAAACCAACTCGAGCATTTGCATCTGTGTCACGGTTAATCTGCAAATATTAGTTTGGATAATAAGGGTAATGTATGCATGGAGAATTAGGCATCGGCCGTCACATTTGAAGTTACACTGGTGAAATCTCAGGGTAAGGGCAGTGTTCTTGATTTTTTGGAAAAGTGATCCATATCTTTGAGTGAGGATCTTCCTTCTAGTTTTACCACCTTCTCTGAGAAAGCCAACGTGGAATTTCTGGAAGATGAAGAATAAAATCATAGCAAAAATTATGTTAGAAATTTTTTTGTTAAGAAGATGAATTTTCTGAAAGTATCAAGCAAGTTTTAGGGATTTGAGTGCGTGACATTAGCTCTAAAACTTCTCCGTTATTTTTTTTTAATTCTGAAATTTCCTTTTTTTCCGGAGTTACCCTGTGTTTATTTTCCCTCATTATTTTCTATTTCTATACATAGCATGAAGTGTTATTGTTAGTCTTTTTGCTTTCACACAGCAAGCTGTACTAGTACAGAGCTATACCTTTCAGTTTGTAGCGCAGGTGCAAGACTGTGGTGGGTTTATACTCAGTCCCTTGCCTGAACTACCTAAGTCGGTAAGAAGCAGCTTCAGAGAAAACTGTTCATTATTTCTGGATTTTCTGTTCAGAAAAAAGTAAAAAGGTACCTAGGAATTTTTTTAGAGCAGGCCTTTCCTTGGAAAAACAATTGCCTTCATTTTTGGGGAGGGGAAATTCCCTTTCCACATGTTGTCAGTGTCAGCGTGTCTGAGTGAGTGAGTCCGGAAGGCTAGAGACACTTCCTACAGCACCTCTATAGCTCAGCCCCGAGACTTTCTATCAAATGAGTGTAATGCTCAAGTACCGATACCAGTTGACACGGCTCTTGACATAGGAGACGAATACTGACCAAAGATGAAATTCGACAGAAAATGGAAGTTCACCTGTGCATTATTGAGTACATTTTCATCAGCTTGCCATTATTCATATTTTATATCTGGTGATAACTTTGTCCTTTTAAATTAGTATTCAAAGGCAGATGAAATTAACGGCTAGGAATAAAGGTCTCACTTGTCTCGAAATTTTCACGGCTTTCCAATAGGCACTGGTTACACACTTGCTTTGAGTGGTGAGCATCACTTCAGGAGTCAGTGGGATGCTGAAAACCAGAATACCAGCTTCGCTTAAGATAGCAGTTTTCTACCCCACCAGTTGCCAGTTTATTGTAGATGACATTTACTTTCCTACGCGTCCTTCCAGGGACTGCTCTGAACTTTACTGACAGAGGGTTTGGCTGAAAGGTGCTGCGGTCTTGAAATGTCTTCCTTGATTCAGACCTGGAGCTAGCAACAAATGCAGTCCCAATATTTAAATTTTCTTTTTTTTTTTTTTTTTTAAAAAAAAAAGGGCATTCATTTGGAAAAGTACTTTTATTATTGGCAGTTGGGCAAAACTGCTTCTCCTTCCATAAGTCTTTTGACATGTATAAGACGACAAATGGACATAATATAGCCTTGTGAGCAACTACTTATGTTACTCATTGTCCATCACAGCTTTTGCCTTTTTTGCTTGATTGGTATTTTATTGTTTGTCGTCTCCTGTCAAAGATTCATAACAGTTAAGAATTCTATGAAAATATGCTGAATATCACCTTTGTTTGATTACATAAAACAGTAAGAAAACTAAAGCACGCCTCTTTTGGAAAAAACCACCCGATTACGTTGGTGTCATTGCTCATGCAGGAAACAATGGGCTGTGAGAAACTAATGAAAAATGCTTTGGAGCTGCATTGTGTGAAAATGAGAGGTTTTGCATGATAACATTGCTTTTACACAAAGATAAAGCTAGTTTCATAAAGCATCTCACAGTCTGAATAAATAGCCGTAAATCAGCTGCAATAGTGAGCAAGGGCATTAACCGCACAAAACCTTTTGTTTAGAGTAGATTTTCTTTTACTGAGAACTGTCTGCTAATTTCTTGTTTGACTTTTAGAATCTTAAAATCTGTAATAAATTTGTGGAGTCATAGAAAAATATGTATGGAAAGGACCACCAAGTGTCTTGTCAATGAACTTGGGGTTTGTGGCCAAATAATGAAAAGTAATTTGGAAAAGTAGTAACCAAACCAGAACAGACAAGAAGTAGGGGTACGGTGGCTGAGGTGCATGGCCTTACCAGTCTAAGGCAGACAAGGGGAAAAGCCATCATCAAGCTAAGCACAAACAACATGCAAAGTGTGGTGGCCAAAAAAATGGAGATAAAAATCAATGACCAAATCGCTTATTCCTTCCCACCTTGCTGTTCTTAATGTTAGAAAGTTTATGGTTTTTTTAATTTCTTTTTCCTTGCATCTAACTTCAGTCTTTTGCAGCTGCAGTTTCGGCCCTTTCCTGCCTACGTCCCACCCATCACGGACACGAAGAACTGGTTATTCTTTTCCTTATTCCAACAGCCCGTTATCGAACAGAAAGCTGCTGCAATATCCTCTCCTCGCTCTTCTCTTCAGGCTAAGCAGACCCCAATCTTTCAGCTTTCTGATCTTCCGATCACTCTTGTGCATGTACTGCCTATGGACATTTCCTTCCAACCAGAAGTAATGCTATAGCTATAGAGATATGGCAGATATATAGGCTATAGAGTTAGATGCAATGATTTTTATAGCAAACGATGATATAGATTCACATCTTCTGCATTTATTTTTGATGCATTTCTATAAGGGACAATTTGACATTGTACTGTTTCCCCAAATACAAACATACCCGCAGGGCTCCTTTTCTTCTTATAGCCTGTGCGCGCACCCGCCTGAGTACTTCATGTCTTTCTACTGGGAGAAAAGCCATTAATCTACAGTGGAGTTAGAACAGTGTCCCTAATAACATCAGTACTAGTACGGCATTCTGGAACCTAAATTTGACATTGCCTCTGTGATATGTAGGACCATTACTCTGAAATACGATGGCGCATTTATATAAAGTCACCCTGATTCCTGGTCACTGGAGTTCTTCCGTGGAGAGGAGTCTCTGAAGGAAAAAGGGATTTTTCAGAAGTGGAAGCACGTATCATTGTTTCACTCAAGCAGTACTGTTGTACCTTATACAATTTTAATTTCTGTTCTAAGAATGTTAATTGCATCTTGAGTTGTGTCCAACACCGAGTTGTTATGTGGTCATAAGTATTCTGGAAATGCCAATGTAGCCGAGATGCTGCTGGAACCTTTTCAAGAACATCCATCTAATAACAACTTCCTTGGAAGGCAGTGCTTTCAGAAACCTGCCAGGGTCTGTTTAATGGGAAAGGTTTAATAACGTGGAGCAATTGGTGAGGCAGACAAATTAACAATGTGCATGAATTTGTATTTGCATGCTAAGTATGTGCCAACATTAAAATCCCTTAACAATAAGCTTGTTTTTCCACCTCCATAAAGCCAATTATTACACATATTATGATGTACTGAACTCTCTCAGTTCCCAGGCAGTCTTACACTTAATGCTGAATGCTTATATTATTTAAAGATCTGAAAATTTCTGACAATTTTGTGCCAGAAAAAAACAGGAAATACCTGATGATATACAAAACTTTTGAGCTTGTGGTATAGCAACATTGTGTAATACATGAAAATAGTGTCTCATAACTTCAAACAAGAACAATGAAACAATGTCAATGGGGTCTTAACCATAAGCAAAACTTTATCTCTTCCGGTCTTGTCTCGGCAGCAAATTGTCTAAGAAAGAAGTGGAGCAAGTTCAGTGTTGTAGATTAAATTGCATGTGTTTAAACTTGTTTGGCTGCTAAAATTTGAGGATTAGGATTGGAGAGAGAACAGGTAGAGCATTAGCAAAAGTAAACTCCTTTGATCTGTTTGCCGTGAGATTAGAAGAGAGGTCAGGAAACCAGGAAAAGTAAGCATACAGGGTAGTTCTGTGCTCCCTTGTAAAACTGATGGTTCCAAAACCTGGTAAATCCAGCAATTGCTTCCACCTGCATGCATATGAGATTTTAATTAAGACAAAAAAATTTGCTTGTAGCTTCTATGGGTTCTTTACAGCAGTTTTAAATCACTGAGAATGCTCTCGATTTTCAGGGTTTTCTTCCTACTGAGCTATTTGTTATTTCCACAAAAATAAGTGATTTAGCAGCATCTCTTCAGGGTAAGTAAACAGGCAGAGGTTAGTTCAGCCATCAGGCACTGTGATGTTTTGCAGAGAGACAGAAAAAACCTTTGCTGACATTTTTGTGGTTCATGGTTTCTGGGCAAATTTGGACTCTTGCAGGGTGTACTGCTCTTGCTTGCTAGGTGCAAGACGGGCCGTTGGGTCCCATCTCGTTTCCAAGCCTCATTGAAGCCTTCTCTGGTGTCAGGGAGCAGAGCACTCCCCGTAGTGTCAGATTTTATAGAGATTCTTGAGGTAGGGTTGCCCTTGACAGACCATTGCAAAGCACCTCTCTGTGCTGCCCTGTCTCTGCATCTGAACTTGGGGATGCTGTGGCTGAGGGGCTTTTGGGATTCTTCCTGCCACGAACAGAGAGAGTCAAGACGTGTTCCCTTGAGGGTTGACTTGGCCCCTTTACCCTGCGTGGTCACAGTGGGAATAAAGTCCTGCTTTTTGCTTTTGAATATTATATGAAATGTTGTGTCTTGTGGTGTCCAGGGCATTTCAGCCTCCTTCCTTCTGTGACAGAGATGCTTTTGGTGTCAGAGTGTGGTGGCTAACGCTGAATATGTGCAGTGGGTCTAGATTGGTGCCTGAGCGAGCCTCAGGGCAGGGGAAGTGCTTCACCTGCCCTGGCTAAGGTCCCTCCCTTGACCTGAAAGGATTTGCCCATCTGGAGAGCCTGTGTTTCCCCATTGAACACGTGCAGCGGTAAAGGCATCTGCAGTCATGAAGGTGAACCCAGCCTCTGACGTGGGGGTTTTCTTTAAACATTCTGCTCCCGATACTCCAGCAGTCGATAGAACTACAAAATGAGAAGGGCAACTGGTATCCAACTCCTCAGCTGTGACAAACTGGGGCACCCCACTGATGTGCACAAAACAACGAGTCTAGGCTTTTTTACTGCCTTAATGACAGCCTCTCATTATTTCTATCATTTTCAGGAGCTCCGTCTTCCTGTTATGGCTGCGAGTGCTGACATTGTCTTTACCCGCTCCTAATTTAAATGCTTTCAGGAGGATGCAGTCCCTGAAGCCCACTTTTCCCCTCTATACTATACCAGGATTAAAAACCTAGGCAAAGAAGCCTCCCTCTGCCTTTTTTCCCCTGGTTCAAGCAAGGCTCAAACCTTAGTGCATCCCTAGCAATGATTTTACAGCTTAGAGCGATGTTTTTTCCTATTTCTCTATGGTTTTCTCTAGAATACTAACGTCTTTTTTTTTTTTTCCTTCTGCAGGCACTTCTGGTTATGCACTTGAACTCCACAGATCTTGTAAGTAATATTCACCCTATGGAAATATGTTCAGCCTTACTGTTATGAATTATGTGTGCTTGGGTTTTGTTGCCCACAAGGTGTTTTCACTTTTTCAGACAGGCTATTGCTTGTTTCAGAGGTGTCAGTGGCATGTCTCCTATTGCTTCACGCTGGAAGTAAAAAGGAAAAAATATACTTACAAAAGGATTTCCAGGGAGATTTTTTTTTTTAAGTAAGTTCGGTATGTGTTCAGCCATTTTATTCAATGCATTTTATTAATTGAAAGAAGGAGTTTTGTGCCGACTCTGGTAAATCCAAACTGAATGGGAACTTTTGTGTTCAGAATCAGCATGGCATTTTCAGTGGTAATGCAACAGTAGGAAATCCTAAAGAATGTTACGGATTTTGTGGTACTGAATGTGCAGCCAAAATGGTCTTCTAAAGGTGTGAATCATCAGTAGATATGGGCAAAATGGAAGAATATTAAGTTGATGAATCGTATTTGAAACTGAAATAAGGCACGTGAGTTCCTTTACACACATCCACTCACCTTCACACCTACAGACATGCTTTAACTCTGAAGAACATCCAGGTCTTTGCTCCCGTTGCCAGAGAAAAGTGTTGTACATCTGATCCGTGTCCAGGTAAGCTCTTGAACCAAAGACCACCCTTGATACTTTTCACAGTTGAACATTTCTATTACTCCTATAATCCTCAATATACATTTCTTCCTTTATCTTTCTACAACGCCGATAATGATATTACATCTTCTATTATACCCTAAGAACAAAAATTATCCTTATCTGTCTGACTTTGTAAGCTGATTTTCCACTTCTGCTTCAAGGGTTCTTGAAACTCAAAGCTAGGGAGGTTTCCTCTCAGGCAATTTTAATTTGGGATCATAGATGGCAATACATTGTCAGGTTTTGCAGCCCTTAATTTGCAGCAGCTGCGTTTAACCCTTAGTTTAGCTCTCTCGCTAACTAAGTTTTATAAATATTGGAAAGATATCTCTAGCATTTATCCCGATAAAACGCAACAGGCAGATGTTCAGCTGAAGTAAATTGGCACGCTTTTATTGAAATGGGTGGATTTAGCTCATATGAGTGTTCAGCTCCAATAATTAGTGTAAACAGTGTTTAAACCCTTGGATTCTGTTTCCTGGGTGAAAACTGGATTTCTGTTAGATGAAATGTTAGTGCCAAAAGTGTTCCAAAGAGTGTGATTATGAATTTGAGTCTGCTTATATAGACATTTCATAAATTCCTGATGTAAATTATGTCTGTCTACTAAGGGAATAGATAAAATGCTGTGTGACCCTGAAGACTGTGCAGATGGTGCATTACAAACAGCAAGTATTTGAAATACCAGTTCTGGTCAAAAAAAATTGCAGACAGGACATATGCTGAGTTGTGTTCATGTAAAATTCCGACTAACAAGCCTAACGAGAAAGTTTGCAAGTAGCTGTTGGACATAGTGTATCTCCAAGATGGTCACAGCAATCCTTCATCCCAACTGGGAATGTGCCTGGAGAACGTTTCTTCAGGGGGATCTTAAAAGCAGAGGTATTGCTGATGAATGCTGCTTCCCATACCACCAAAACTGAAATGCGGTGGAGAAAGAAAGGAGCAGCCACTGAGCCGTGGTATCACTATACTTGACTGGGTCAGGCTATAAAAGTACAGTACTCCATTTAACGTATGAATACATACAACTTAAGCAGACTAGATATAATATCTTCTTTATTACTCTAAGAATTAATAAATCTATAGCACGTCATAGCATCTTCTCAAACTTGTGAATGTCTACAGGGAGACATTTTCTGACGTTCTATCAACCCCTCACAGCAGCAACTTGAAAATCAAACCATTCACTCAAACATTAGCTATTAAAATCAGATGCTGAAGTGATACAGGTTAATGGGCACTAGAAGGACATCGAGCATACCAAGGATGTTAAAAACGGGTTATACAAAACACTAGAAAATGTAGCACTGATTGAGAATAGGAAAGGATGAACAGATGTTGTCCACCTGATTTGGGTTTCCCCTGCCTTCCCAGGAAAAGTGTCAGAACTAAGGCTCTGTCTAAGGGGAAATACTCATAATGTGCTGTTTGGATACTTTTAACACAGGCAAAGCTTTAGAATTTAGCCCAGACTTCAGGACTCTGTAGATAAAAAGGAAAGCCTGTATGGCAAATCTCTCTGTTTCTACCCGGCTGTAAAGTTTAGGTTTGTTTTACTTAAGTTCCTGCTGCTGAAAATGCATTGCCTTGCCACCAAATAGGCTACAAGCGAGTCCTCTCGCTCTTGCTCCAGTGAAGAACAGCTATCTTGTGAGCTCAGGACCTGCAACAGTTTAGGCAAGGGCCTAGGCTTTCAGTTTTGCTCTGGAGGAGTTAAGGGACCGGTGAGACCTACACCCGCATGGGGTATACTTCTGGTTTGGCTCTGCTGCTTATGGAGCTTACTGGTGTGCGTTACAGTTTTATTTCCTTCCAGTGGCGGAGTTATACTGCCATAAACCACAGATCTTGAAGAGATGAAAATTGTGTTTATAGTATTTTAAAACCCACCTAATTAATTAGGCTAGATGACATAAATTATTGGTGGAAGCAGCATATAAGGAAAGCCACCAAGTTCAGTTTGTTTCTCCCTGATGGCAACTCAGAAATGATGTCTAGGTTCGTACAACTTAAGTAGGCATAAGGACTATGAGAATTTTAAGTAGGTCAGGTACTTTCATTCAGCTACTGCCGAGCTATACACATAAGTTCTGTGTTAAAACAGCGTCTCATAATATAGACATTTGATCCTGGTTTGAAGTCTCTAAGTAATAAAGAATCAAAACATCTATATAAGGTGTTTTTTCTAGTGTTTACTTCTAATCCTCATTAAAAAACAAATGTTCCTCCTGGCTGCAATTACTTTCAGCCTCCAACGGTTGGAACTTTTTCTGCTATTTTTGACTGGAAAGCTACCTAAAATCTCAAAGTTGTTTTCCTGTGGAATCTGTCATAATGTGTTGTAAGCTGTTGTAAACCATAATCAAGTCATCTCTTTGACCTTTCTTCAAGAAGCTGAAACAGACTGAGGTTCCCAGGAGTTTCAGTGTGATGATTTCCAAAGCTTGTTTCGTTCACATGTCTTTTTTTATTTCAGAAGTACACACTGAAAAATGGGCACAATACTTCATTAATACCTTTTGCAGAAGTAATACACCTTCTTATACCAATCTGATGTTCCTCTGATTATATTTTAAATAATCTTCAGGCTAGCATTATTGTGCACAGTAATTACTGATTCACACTGGGCAAGACTCCTACTCGTCAGGTACAGATTCTGTTTTACCACCACCACTGTCATGTGGTTTATGATCTTTCTTTTATTAGCACTCAATGAAGTTAATCGATTCCTAATACTCATTTAAGTGTTGACATTTGCCCTCTCAGTTTTCCTCATCATTGATTTCTGCTTTGTAAAACTTGCTTTTTCAGAGACGTGTGGGCCAGATTAACAACGAAACAAGAAAATTAGGAATGTGAGATAGGAATCTAAGCATCTTTGCAGCTCTGTGTTTTAAAATGCATGAGATCAATGGGACATGTTGCTGCCAAGTCAAATGGGGTTCGGGCATCTAACACCGTACAGTTAGGAAATTTAGGCAAGAAGGGAGCATGGCCAGAATAAGTACCAAAAAAGAAAGAATAGGGAGAAGCAAAAACCTCTCTGTAAGCTCTGCCTGAGAGCAGAGGAAGCACTGTCTACAGCACAGGGGCTGGGAAATGCGTTAAGATATGAGGCAGTTTTCTGTTGGTCTGAGAACAGATGAAATGGAAGTAATAATGGAGGCAAAGACCATAGTGTTCGGCTTAAAAGGGAGTGAATGCTCGTGGGCGTGCGTCTAGTGGCAAAAAAGACATAAGAGAGGAAGTTCTGTATTTCACAGTGACTTGAAAATAACTGTCAAATACCAGGGTTTTCTGCAGTTCTTAAACATAAGACAGGTGCACAAAGATGGGGCAGAAGCACGCTCGAGTCAGGGGAACGTTGTTTATTCTTGTTTCGCTCGTCCCCACTGGTTGTCCATCCTGTCCATCATGCCCAGCGCTTTCCTGGGCAGAGGTCTGCACTCCTGTTCCCCCGCGACAGAAATTGTCTACAAACTGCTTTTCTCTGACTTCTGGCTGACTGGGAAGAATTTCCACCTTGTTTTTGCAGTCATATCCTCCTTGAGCAACTTGGGGCACTGCGTCGTTCACCTTCGGTGTTTACAACCTGCAGCTATTTCCAATTATCACGACCTCTTTTGTCGTTGTTTAGTTAAGGTATACATACTTGTTTTTTAAAGTAATTTCCCGTTAGTGTGTCTCTCTAGCCCTTTATCTTTCTTTGTTGCTGTTTTCTGAACTCCATCCAGTTTTTCTTTTTTTCCTCCTCCTAGTGAGCTGCCAAGAAGTAGTTATTACATCTTCTCAGGGACACTAGAGAAGCCAGAAGGTAAATTGCAGTATTAAAGTAAGAAAGAAGAAGGGAAGCAGGTTTAAATGTTGAGTTCTGTATGTGTATTTCAAACCAGCATTTAGAAATTAGAAGCAGGTAGAAATGCCTGTGAAGGAGAAGCTCTAACCCTAGAAATAATTTGCTGAAGAGGAGTTCAAAGTTACTAGTTCTCAGGTATGATCCTCCCAAACAGTTAAGTTGAAAAATCATGACGTCTTAGAGGAGCAAATTTTGCTTTAATATAAGCGAGCAAGGCTAAGAATGGAGTCGGTGGAAAAATTGTTACTGACCAGAAAGGAAAGCTGGAGGTTATTGGTCAGAGGAGTGGGAATATGGCTTGGAATGAAAGTGTCTGCCCAGTGTCATAAGGCTACACCGAGAAAGTGTTTGTGGAGACCGAAAATAGCCAGTGCTCCAGGCATCCTGCAGCATTGCCTTTGCTACTGTTGCCTTGTCCTCTGCCTACACTTTTCCTACCTTTCATCTCTGCATTGGAGGTCACAGTTTCCCTGTAAATAACCTCCCAGTTTTAATAACTAAAATGAAAATGACTTCAGTCTCCTTTTGCACTGTCCAGGATCTCTAGCTTTAACCATATTTAAATTGTAAATTCCTCATGACGTACACTGCAGTTTGGTTTGGGTTGCACGTGAGAAATACCAAACGTAGTTGTGTTAGCCCGGTGAGCCTAGGCAGGGAGACTGAACGCAGTGTGTCAGTCAGTTGCACCTGATCTTCTGAAGAGCTTTTATGGTCCAGCTGCATCTATATACCTTTCTAGACAAGACACTGCCTGTATTCCTGCAAAAGGAGAGGCAGGAGATGGGTAACAACAGGGATTGTGTGAGATGGGCAAGAGGATGGGGCTCAGGTAGCAGGATCTAAGTAAATACTTGGGTTTTGTGGAGCTCTTTTTGCTATAGAAGAGGGAACTGAGCACCACAGGGTCTCTCAGAGGGAGGGAAACAATGCTGGGAGCTGCTCATCGGAGAAGTTCGTCAGCTAGAGTGAGGGAGTGAAGGGGGTTTTGGCTGGGTGAAGAAAATGAAGAGGAACATGACAGGAAAGGGTCTTCTCAAATTGTTTGAATAATTTCGTGCTAGCACTGGAAAAGTTGTTAAGTGAACTTGCGTGCAACATTCTCTTCCAGTAGAAAGGGACCCGTTTACTCACAGTTTACAGACAGATACAGACACAAAGATGTTTATGTTTCTCTGATAAAACAATAAAGCAGGTTTATATTTTAAAAGAAGTTTGTGTTTTCAGTGGGGGCATTTCCTTCCCCCCTTAATTAGTATTTGAAAGTAAAAGTGAGCTAAGAAATATCAGTTAAAAATTATTTTTGATGCATTTTCTTGGAATACTAAGTAATTCTTTCACCTTGTCATTGACTTTTCAGAGCAAAGATGTTAAGTAATACAAAAGGCTTGTAGAAACTTAACTTTTTCACTGTTTTTTGGAATTGCTTTTTAGCAAAAGAATCCCTGGAATCATCAGCTTCTCTACCCTGCAACGTGTTATTACACAAAGAAGTCAGCAGGATGGGATAGACTCACTGGTCCAGAAAAGCTATTAGAGGAAGAAGATAGCTTGATTATATTTTTTGGCTTCAGTACACTTCTGAAAAGTGTTGAAAACGGAAGGAAATGGGATGTTTAGATTCTTTACGTACATTTCTTAAAGGATGCCAGTAGCTATTGGTAGGTTTTATCAACAGAGACAGTTGGGAAAGAATGTCTGAAAAAGAACCTTTTGGTCTGCTTTCTGTAGCACCATTTGTTAACAAAAAGGTGTTGCCATTTGATGGCTGTTGGGTGTCCCATGTGAAGTAAATCAGAAGGGTCAGTGCCATACCTAGAGGGTAGGCGTCGGCGCCATGGAAAGCCTTTGTCAGCATTCATTGCAATATGTTAGCAAACACAGGCAGAGTGAGCTTTGAGTGTATCAGTGCCCCAGGCAAAGAGATACAGGGTTCGGACATTAAAAAGAAAATAGAAGCCATATTCTCTGTGCGCTAGTGTGTGCATATTCAAAAGGAACAGGTGATAGTGCAACACAGTATCAAGGTTTTGTTGGCAGTCATTTAGTCACAAATTGAGGGTTTCTGCATCCATGAAACAGGAAAAGCAGGAAAGCAGTAGGTCGAGGGAAAGGGGTGAGGAGAAGAAGTAACCTTGTGTGTGTCGGTCTTCAAACCAGAGACCCAGCGGCACGTGGCCATGCAGGGTGCCCCACGGTTACCTCAGCCCAGAGAAGGCAGCTCTTTCTTGCCCAGAGCTCAGGTACCTCAGTGTCTCCGTGAACTGCCTGCGCAGCTCTTGAACGAGTCTCCGTTGTTGCCCCTAAACCCATCTTTGCCTCTTTGAACTCCTTTAGCTCTCAGTAACAGGCCAGCGGTGAGCTGTTTCTAGCCCTGGGGTCTCCTGCAGCATCCCGTGTCCCCCTTTTAAGGCCCCAGCTATCATCTCCTTCATTTATATCTACTCTGTGTCCTTGGCCTCTGTTTCCATGGCCTCAGCAATATCCCATGCCCCCATTTCTCTGTGCTGCATCATTAGGCTGGCACCATTAATGGTTCATTCTGCACGGAATAACTACTTGCTGTTACTATCCATATCAAAATTATGGTTGCACCACATGATTATACAAAGCTAAGGGAAAAATAAAAAAACCACCTAGTCATTAAAAAAATTGCTGTTACAGCTAAGCAAACTAAAGTAACGCTTCAGGCGGGCTAGGAAAAATCCACAGAAAACAAGCCTCAGTCTTCAGGCTTTGCAGAGTTACCCTGTGACTGGGTACTACCAGTAGCGATACTCTACTTACTGGGGTAAGGGGCTGCAAACTCCTTCATTCCCAGTACTCCCTTGCCTCTGGGCATCTCCATCAGGAACCATTCCCACAGCTGTTGGTGTTGAGAAAAGAAAAACTCTTTCCATTTTGGTAATTGCCTTCTCTCTGAGTGTTGAGGAATGTTGTATTTCTCAGGCTTTGCAACAAGAGATCTTCCCAGATTTTGTACTTCATATACAACAGGGACTCTTACGATGGTTTTGGCAAGGAAAGATCTGACCTTTTGCTGCTGATCTTTTTTATGTTCAAAATGGGGAGTGTCACTCCAGTAAAACCTTACAAAATAGAGGAACCTGTTACAAGGTGCCTGCTACATACAAAGTGAATTGGAAAAATAAAATGTTGCCTTCTTCAGCTCCTTCACCCTGTTTTTTGTAAGTCCATCATTGCTACCCTTCCTCCTAGTACTGGGGTCATGATGGGCACTTTTCTTGCTGCAAATGTGTTTTAGAAATAGTAGGAGAGGGCAGACGTATGTTGTAATATTATCTATGTGCATACTTACAGTGCACACCCACTAAAATAATAATTTGCCATCAGTGTTTCTTGTAGAGGGTGGTGCTTGTAAGTGGTACAGGCCTGTGAGGTTTCCTTGGGCGGAGGTATCCTGAGCAGCACGACCTAAGTGGAAAGTTACCTCGTTTGGAAGTTCAGTGTCCTGCGCAGAGTAAACAATTTTGAATTCAAAACGCGGTCAATCTTTCATCAGCTCCTACCCTTAGGGCAGAACATGAATATCTAGTTAAGTGTATATACTACATCCTACTAGCCTGAATTAGCTCAGAAACTAGCTCTTTAACAAGATGCACAGCTGCAGAAAACGTGAACCACATGTAAGCATTTAGTCAGTCCAGAATGAGTCACAATTTATGTGCGAATTTTTTGTTTTGCAAAATATATTAATTTTACCTCAGCAGAGAAGAATGTCTTCATAAATGTGATGCTTTGATTCTCTTCATGAGTCTATCTGTTGATTTGTTTTCAAGATCTTCCTTAAAATGCAAGGAAGTTGGAGACAGCTTTAATTACAAATAGCTAGCAGGTAGGAAATTATGAACTTGGATGCCAGTATAGTAAAGGGGATGAAAATCAGATTTTTTCAGTGTTATAGTTTCGGCTGGCTCAATTTACATAGGTAATAATATTAATTCTCACATGTAATAGTGCAACAGATGTTCTCTTGCTTTAACTTAAAACTCACCAGTCTCTAACATGGGGATTAATAATTAAGACCATCATCTTTATATGAGCAATAACGCTACTGAAAGCCAAATGATTAAGGAAGGTTGTGTTGTGTTTTGGTTTGGGGTTTTTTTGGTATTTTTAACTGTTTAATGGAATTACAGAATTTAAATTATGCTGTACTTGACTTTAACCTGATTGTACTTCAGAAAGCTACATAATATGGTTATTCACATGAGATATGGGAACAGTATAAAATATTCTGTTAGTGGGTTTTTGCTTTTAGATCCACCGAGACTAGTGAATAAGGAACCTCTGTTCTGTCAAAAACTGTAGAGGCAAAAAGAAGTGAAGAAAGCTGAGTAGGGGAAAATATCTAGGACTAGTACTCTAAATGCTTAACCTAGTGATGGTATGATTAATGTGTCACCTGTGTCTGCTATCCAAAGTTCATTGTAATTTGGAAATTAAGAATGGGATAGGACACAAGTACAGTTAATGCTGCTAATTATGTATAATTTGTAAGGTTTTATGACAGTCTTGAAAAATGTTAGAAATAGGAAATGCCACCCTGGAGCTAGGAGGAATGTATTGAATGTCTGAAGAATGCAATGAAAATGCAAGGTAAAGAAGATGGAGGATTGGGGAAGAAATTGGTTCTTGTCCAGGAACGGGCAGGAGAAAGACCTGGTTCTGGCACATGCATTTCATATGCCAGGACTCAGCTGCAGAGACTTCCCACTCCCAAGGACACCCGAGGCTTGTCAGCACCTTTAGCAGGTAGCTCGGAGAGCCTAAGCAAGAAATCAGTACAGCTGCTACTGGCAGAGCTGAGATGCAAAGGGGTAGGCCTTTTTCTTAATCCGTTTTCTTTCTAAAGTTTCTTTTAGATTTTAATGAAATCTGTAACTTTATATCTTATGGGAATAAATGTGGCTAACTCACTTCCTTAATCTTGTCTGGGAATGAAAGCAATCCCAGTGCGATTTAGCAAGTAGTGGGTGCTCTGTCCTTGAGGAGGTGTTGGGTCAGCTGCAGTGGTGCATGAAAGTGTAAAACTGTGTAAAATTGTGCCTAGCCTGTGGTTTTCAGGTGTTAGACTTTTATTGACGCAAGAACCTTTAGGTTTGCTCACCTGAATTTTATCCTTTTTTTTAAAAAAAACTATAGACTACGCTAAAAGTGCTGCTCTGTAGGTATCATTCTGTAGCCAGAGGCATAAGCCTGAGCGTGGGTGCACCTACATCAATACGGAGGTGCTTTAGACTAGTGGAGTTTGTCTTGCTTACTAGACATGAGAAGTTATCTCCATATACGCAATTTCAATATGTGTGAAATCTGTACCTATGTGGTGGGCAGGAGGTGGTTTTGTTTGTTTGATTCTATGTAAAGCAGTACAGCTTGACAGCACAGGTAAGCCATTTGTTGTGAAAAGTCAGAGGGAATGACTCTGTGTCTTCATAATACCGTGCTGATTCTAAAAATATTCATCTAAACTGCTTTATAATCTGCATGTGTATACAAATTGCTTCATTTACTACTGCAACACTCTCTGGTCCTCTGTGGGATGAAATACAGAAACAGCTCCTTACTGTTCATTACACACAAATCCGTTGTGCCATGGCACCGTTCAGGATACGACCCTACCAGAAAGGCAGCATTTGCAGTTAAAGTCTTCTCTGAGAGCCTGGCAGTTGCAAGGTCAGATGCTTACAACAAAACAAATGTTCGTATAACTTCAGCTTGATGTACTTTTATCTCTATACAGTTAAACGTAGCATCGAGTTGTACGTAAAGCCTTTTCTCCACAATTCTTCAGAAGGCATTAAGAAACAAGGAGCGATATGGTAGTGGAAATAGCCCCCTACACAGAGAAAACTGTGGGAACAGAAATAATTGGAAATGTTTTATTTCAAAACTTATCTTTATTTTTCTAAAAGCAACATAAGTTCTTTGTTTTAGGTAACCAAATATTTAGGTTGACCTAAAATGTATAACTGTTATGAAAATGTTCTGCTTTTGTTGAACTTAAACTGATTTTTATTGTTCATGTGATTGCCCTCAGAATATCAGTTTTGCCCAGCACTGATTTGACATCTGTCCATCTGCATGATTTCTTTAAGCTGAGCCAAATTGAGGCCAGCACGTGTATCATAAACAGCAACACATTTAATTCTGTTGTTTTCCTTCATTTTCATGTGTTTGTAGTCCTCTGCAAGCGTTCTGTTTTCTATATATTTCAGAGAAAATATTCTAAATCTGTCATGCACCATTTGCAGAAAGCAAATCTTTGTAAAGTAATAACACAAAAGGAGATACCTCTAAAAGAGGCAATAATTAATGGCCAAAGCCTGCTAACAACTATGAGGAATATTTTTTTTCCTTTAAACAATGGATGGGAGCATAGTCAAGTAAATCAGATCTCAATAAACAAGAAGCCAATTAAAAGCCTCATAAACAATGCATGAATGAGAAAAAGATTGTTATAGAGCAAACAATTAACCAGAGACTTAGCTGAAAAGTAGTTAATGATACAGGCATGATAATCATGACTTCTAATGACAACAAAATCGGGAAGACAGTACTGTCTTCTCATGAAAATAAGCCATTCTGGCATGAAAACATTTAGAATTCCTATCTTAATGCAGAATTTTTAGCATAGAACTGTACTGAGGGTCTAGCCTTGCAAGGATATTTCTCTGCTGTTATGATAGCCAACAAAATGGGATTAAAAATTTCAAAAGCTGCAAAACAAAACACTCATTTGCCAGAACCGTGGAAAACTAAATGCCTAGTGAGTACCTTTTTCCTGACCCCTTTTCTGTTTAAAATGAACTGGGTTTCTTACATATCCCCTTAGTGAATATTTTATAAAATGTGTCTCATTTTTCCCCCCAAATGGTTCCATCATATGGAGACAACTTTAATATTAAAAATAAAATAAATTTTAAAAAAAT
>NW_009609145.1:0-13559 GCF_000690535.1 Cariama cristata
AACTTACTACAGTGACAGCGAATGGCAGTGAAAGTCAGGCGGGGACTAAAAACAGATAAAAAAGAGAGAGAGAATCAGATGAGATAGGGAGACAATTTCTTTTGTAGATAAAGGAGAAAAAAACATTCTGTATAATTGACAGCAGCAGACAGCTGGCTGGTTAGATTATCTGTCTTTCCATTTCCAGGATGGCTGAGTTACTGAAACACCTGAGGGACAACTTCAGAGCTAGGTGTCACCACAGTTTATATTTTATTATTTTCAGGTTTCTTCTCTGTAATTTTATTTTCAAAGAATTGTTGCTAGAATGCCTTTGTTTTCTGTTTAAGCATGCTTGTTCTATGAAGGATTCCAGTTAGCTCTAGCAGGCATGAGGTATGCTGTTTCTCTGGAAACATCAACTCTAATTAAAACAATGGTGCAGATAGCCCTTGGGTGCCTGCAACCCAAGGCATATCTGGGATGCTGGGAGACAGGATAATTTCTCATCAGTCTGTAAAGGTCATTTTGGGGACTAGTGGTATCACCTTCCAAGACACAGAGAAGCCAGATGTTAATAATGCCCTCAAGCAAGGGACAGAAGGGGGAGAGATAACCAGTGACATCATGAAGCTCTAGATTGTCATCATCCAACACTATTTAATTATTAATTGTTAGTGACTGTTTGACTGCGCCAGTAGGCATAATTTACCCACACTGTTGAGTAACTTACTCCCTTTACTCATGAGTCAGGTTCCAGCCCCTACAGAATTTCCACTGACATGCTTTCAAGATGTCAGCCCGTAGCGGTGGATGAAGTGCCCAGACCTGAAGACGGCACTCCAGAGACGGCCATCCCAGAGGGATACAGGGAACCAGCCCTCCTTGGCAGTGACACCCTACCTGCATGTGCTGCTTTTGGCTGGAAGAGAGTTCATTTTCTCCACAGTAGCTGGGATGGGGCTACGTTTTGGATTTGTGCTGGATATAGTGTTGATAACTCAGGGTTGTTTTTGTTACTGCTGAGCAGTACTTACACAGAGCCAAGGTCTTCTCTGCTTCTCTGCTTCTCACCCCACCCCAAAGCGAGCCGGCTGGGGGTGCAGAAGCAGTTGGGAGAGGACACAGCCAGGACAGCTGACCCCAACTGACCCAAGGGATATCCCATACCGTATGATGTCATGCTCAGCAGTATAAAGCTGGGGGAAGAAGAAGGAAGGAGGGGATGTTTGGAGTGATGGTATTTGTCTTCCCAAGTAACCGTTACGTGTGGTGGAGCCCTGCTTTCCTGGAGATGGCTGAGAACCCACCTGCTGATGGGAAGCAGTGAATGAATTCCTTGTTTTGCTTTGCTTGCATGCGTGACTTTTGCTTTACCTATTAAACTGTCTTTAGCTCAACACAGAGAGTTTTCTCACTTTTACCCTTCCGATTCTCCCCCCCCATCCCACAGCGGGGGGAGAGAGCGAGCGGCTGCGTGGGCCTTAGTTGCCAGCTGGGGTTAAACCAACACAGTCAGTGCTTCTCCAGACTACTTTTATTTTGCATTTTTATTTTCTATTGCCATGACATATCACTGTTTATTACACTGTTCAGCAAAACTTTTAAGCTTATTTTTACTAGTGGAGCTTCCCAAGCTCCTTCCAACCTCTTGGCAAGATTATTTTCTTTTAGATCTATTAATTTATATTTTCCAAGACTACATTTTCCTTCTTTTATTGTTTTTCGGAGCTGCTTCCTGTCACTTTGCAACAATTCCCAATATACCAGAAATTTAGGATTTCATTCTTTTTCTCCTTTCTCTCCCTCTAAATTTTTTCTCAAGTTCAGTTTGGCTCTGTATCCCAGCACCTATGTTTCCTGTCTTTCAGAGAACTTTCAGTCTGACTATAGTGCTCCTATGCAATCAGTGGTAAATCCTGAACCATGAGTTTATATCCTGTATGAGCTCATACAATCTATAACAAAACTAGAGGAATTCTTAATACCCAAATAGATAGCTAAATGTTTTTTTAATTCTTTTAGCCTTTTGGCTTCAATGATATGAGACAGAGTGCTTTGGAAGCTATTTATATTCTAATAAGTGGTATTTTGTTCAGCTGTAAATATGATGCCTTGAAGTTTCAGTTGATATTCCATAGTCCCGTACTGGCAGGCAAGATAATGGGACAGCTTGACATGCTTTCCTTGGTACCATACATGATTTCACAGTCCTACTGTCCCTTCTTATTTACCTTCTCTCTAGACTGCACACGTGCATAGCCACCTTAAAAGCAGATGATATTACTTGCCGAAAAATGCTAAAATTTGTTATTCAGCTTTACTGAAGCCAAATGAGTTCTGAACAAAGCTGATGCCTCTGATAAAGGTTGTGTGTAAAGAGGAAATGGGCTTTCCCATAGCAGCTGTGGAGCCTACAGCCTCAGGTAGAGGTGTGTTAACAACAACCAATCTGTCAGTACTTACGCAGTTTTCAATATATAATGAAAGCATGTATTAGTTTTTGCTTAGCATGTGTTTTTAGATCTATTTGATTAATTGTTGTTTTCAACCTATCATTACATTTGCCTTAATGAGATTAACTTATTAAAAGCTGTAGTTCCATGAATAAACTAATTCATTCATCTGCTCAGTTCTTTAGACATACAACAAATTATTTTGAAATATTCTCAGAGAAAAAAAATCTGTTGCACTAGAGAAACTGTTAAAGGTTTAATTACAAGATTTGTTGCAAATCATTTAGCACTTGAATGCCTCTACTGATGAATAGGAGTCCAATCTGAGTCTCTAGCTTATTCTCTTAATTAATTAAGGCCATTTTTCTGTGAAGTCAACATAATTATTCCTATTGTTATGAGGCTAAAAGACTGCAAACTAGATTCTGGTTTAGAAGATGAAGGATACGTATAGAGAAAAATACAGCGTAAATCTTGTAGTCCTGAAAGTCTAGTACAGATAAACAAAGAATATGTGTAATTATTATTAGAACCTCCATTTAAAAGCAGGGAAGCTGAGATATAGAAAGCTGCCCAAATCAAATTACATTGTAAGTCTGCGGTAAAGAAATTAAAGTGTTTCTTGAGCTGCATAGATGTGGTGAAAACATTTCACTTTGATGTGATTAGGCTACTTCTGTTTTCCAGTTTTCAGCTAACATGAGAGACACATTTGTGTTACTAATGAACTTGTACTCTAGGAAAAAAGCAATATGTGCAACATACAAACATGTCAAACAGTCCCAGTTGAAAATGAAATTGGCAGCAAAACGTGGGCTGAGGGGGGTTTTGCTGCAGTTTATTTTGGGGGTTGATTTTGGAGTCTTTTTTTGTTGTTTCTAACCCAGCCTTTTGGACGTTTCAGGGTGAAATGAATGCAGTGTTTCAACTGAAGTGAGCGTGTTTTCCAAGTTATATGTATTCAGAGAAAGACAGCTGGTAGGAAGACTCTTTCAATAAGGAGTAAAGTTGTAACTGTTTTTTTTTTAAGGTCTATAAAAGCATTGGGAATTGGCAAGTCTGGAGACCAAGACTTTGTATTCATACATGGAAATGTCTGTTCCTCCTCTATGCTTCTCACCCCTATCTAGAGACTGTAGCTGGTCAGCACGGTTGTTCTTTCTATGGAAACACCCATCATTTCTGAGAAGGTGGCCCATGAGGGTGCTAAATCAGTACTACTAGTGAGATAAGAAGTCTGAGCAATAATCCGATTTAAGAATAATTAAGATGTACCAGAAATACTTCTAGATCTTAAAAAAAGCTCACCTCTCTTTATAAAACTATCAAGGTACCTTTCAAGAGACACTTTCTGTGTAGCAGTAGGTTACTGAGTGTTGGAGAAACACTGAATCTCATTTTTTCCAGCAAGCGTACTGATAAACAGCCTTATATTACCATAATTCATCTGGATCTCACACCTTTACTATTGTCTTATTTTGGGCCTGGTTTTGTTTCTTCATCTTTATGGTAGACATTTTGCAACACTCCAGTAGAAACATCCATCCTGATGAAATGACACCAGAGGTCTGGGGATGTAAGCAAGCTGTGGTTAGTACATATCTTAAAATTTGGGAAAAGCTTGAAAATAGTGTTTGTTAGAAGAATCTGTTGGTTACAATATTTCTATTCCACTTTGCTCCACTCCTTTATTTCTGTAGGTCACCAAAAACATATTTAATCCTTTGAGCTGTCACAGCCATCAATCTTCAAATACTTCAAACTCATTCAAAAGAATTGTTTTTGCAAATAATAATCAGAGTTGACATCTGCATTGCAGTGACATCTTAGTGTGTTTTGGAGGTCAGAGAGGCAAACTAGCAGCTTTTTTCCAGATTGAGGCTTGGAAAGATCTCAGTCCTCTGCTTAATGACTAAGTATTGCCTTAGTGCTAAAGACAGCCACACACACATACATGTGTGTATTTATACATACATATATCCAGAAGCAACAAAATCCTACAGTCACAACATTGTTTTTAAAAGACGCTAATATTTTGTTAATCCTTATGGTGGAATAACAGAGCATTAGTCAGTTTTCTGTATCAGAAGCACTTCCAGAAACAAAATCCCCAAAGTACACACTTCCACCAGAGTCAAATTCTAGCTCCTCCAGTAGGGATATATACTGAATGGCTTAATGAATGCCAGGTACAAAATACCTACCCACAGCTGCCGTCCTTTCCCAGCTAACAGCTTGTGTTGGAGCAGCATCAAAGCTGACTACAGGCATAGCAAATGTATGCACCTGCATAGAGTAATTACCAAAGCTAATGCCAGTATGTATTAGCTTCAGTGCTCTGGTGAAAAAAGTATGGATTAACTCACAGCATTCAGCTTGTTATAGCTGTCTCGCGGCACATCCAGTTTTTATGAGCACTTATAAAGCAATACCCATCTATGTTCCTTTTTATTTCTGATGATGGAGTCCTTCAGCTGTGATATTAGAGTGTACTTCAAAGCTATTCCTTTGTCTGCTTTTCACCCTTTTTTTTTTTCCTATTTCAAACCCAGCATTAGTTTGTAGGTTACTGCTCATGTCCTGCCACGACACATACATTTATTGATTTATTTGCAACTTTTATGTAATATTTACTTTTTAATATCTTAGTACTGGTTTCTTCTTCATCATCTGGAGCCAGTGGGAAGATTGGTTAGCCCCAAAAGACAACAGAGAGATCGCTTCTAAAAATCAAAATGGCTTTGACAATCAGTGCTGTCTGCAGTCAGTATCCACCTAATGAGAGCTGCATTTAGACACTCCTGACTTTAGATCAGTGTTGTCCTTTGCTGGAATAAATCTGGAAACACAGAAGTGAAAAGCTGCTGCTTCTGTAACCATTCTCTTGAGCTGTCCCCAAAACCACTTAAAATTATTTTTATTGTGAAGTTACAATTTCTTTTCTGCAAAAATGGAGTGAAGATAAAAATAAATTTGAGCTCCAGTACCATGCCTGCCTTATGTATGCCTGTTTTGTCTAGACTGTGAGCAATGAGAACCAGACACCATCTGAAATGTTAATTTAGTTTATTAAGGAAATTAAGCTTATATGATCCTGATATCTGTCTGTGTCCCCTTAATGACTTTTGAACTCATTGTCTATTTTCAAGCTAATGTGACAGAAGTGGAGGAACGACAAGATAATTCAGCTACAAGTTTCGTGAAAATTAAAAGTTGGATAGAAGAGAGAGCACTATAAATGCTCTGAAAGCCTGCTGCAAGAATGCACATGTAGTCTGAGATTAAAGAATCCACACAGTAAAGATCTCTTGTAAATTTCCCCTCTGCAAAAAAAACCCCTAGAATCTGAAGTTGCGGTTGGTCAAGAAATACAAATAAACAGCAACCCAAGCTTTATTAATCCGGTGCCCAGGGAATTAGTCTGCTTATCTGCCGAAAAACATCAACACATCCTGTGATGCACAGGAGGAACTAACACTACAGCGGATCAGACTGTCCTGGTGCTGGGCTGGGGATCAGCCACAGATGCTGGGGTTGGCAGCCTGCAGAGCTGGCACGGCTTGGAACAGACACCAAGCTGCATAAATGCTGCGTGAAAACAGAGCGTTTACTATAAGTGTACTCACTTGGATTTGGCTGCCAAAAATTTAGAAACTACAAGGGCATAAAGCAGCCCATGACAAAAGTAGTTCTTTTAATCAGAGGTGACTTGGATACCCAATGTTTCACTGCAGGGCTGCAGGGAAAAGAGATGCCAGCTTTGATGTCTGCAGATCCTCTGCTGCAAGGAAGACAATTAATCTATTTTAAAAAGACTTTTTTCCTAGCATGGGTGAAAGGAAGAGCATAACGAGTATTAAGAAGCTGCCCCTGGAACTGTAATTCATAGTGACACTGTACTAGAAGAGCAGTGCTGTGAGCGAGTGCAAGCAGATACGGTATATTTTACACAGGGCATGTGGGATGGGGCCAGGAAGACCAACAGAAAAAGATCTGGGAAAAAAAAGTAGCTGCATTTCTTTTTGGTACCATGTGTATCTGGGCTGTTACTCATTTTTGTGCTGTCTCTCCCCATTTTCAGCCCAAAAGTTCAGGGACACTCTGAAGTCATTTTGTACTTAGCTTAAGGGTGAACGCGTGGCAGAGTCAGCTGCTTTTCATCTACTTTCCTTCTCCTTGGTGAGCCCGGTTCTGCTTCTAGCAGAGAAGGGAGCCCTTCCTCTGAAGGTGGAGGAGAAGGTTTAACTCCAGGAATGAAAATTCAGCTGTGTATATGCTGATGGTGTTGTGCCAAGCTTGCAGGCACGCGAAGTAGCTCATTAGCCCCCAAAAAAGGTGCTTCCTAGGCGTCACATTAAAAATTCAAGTGTGTCCTCTGCAACTGCTAACAGTATAATAATAATTATTATGTAGCAAGCTCTAATTGTTGTTATTTTCTGGTAGATAGAGCTCACTGATCCCTTCTGTAAACCAGCTGCTGCTTTGGAAATTGTCTAGACAGTGAATGATTTTATTTAGAGAATAGTTAATTCATTTTCTATCCATGTGAAAACTAGCTCACCTGCACGCTGCCCTACATCTTCTTCAGAGCGCTCTGCCGATGTCACAACACACCACATCTAACAGCCCACCTGCTTTGTAACCAGGGGTTTTGTTCCATCAGTCAGGAGAGGGCATTGTTCAACGTGGGCTCCCTCTCTACAAGAGGGGTTGCCTGCAGGAATATATGGAGTTTGTATTATCTTAATGCCTTGGAGCTATGGCAGACAGTTACACTTTCTAAAGCTGTACTTTAGACCTGCCTCCTCTGGTGGGGTAAGATGCTGACAGCAGAAGGACATTATTAATTGTGTATTTACTAATAAGGAACATGACCATTGTAGTTTGCTCATTGGTTTGCAATCGCAAAAAAGGAAGAAGAACTTGTCTCATGTAGTTCTCAGCCCTGCACCCAGATTCTAGGCATCCCGAAACCTTCCTTGGGGAGGGGATGGAAGAAGGGGGTAGTGTGTCTTTGTAAGAAACAAAATTTAAGCCAGCACAAATTACTCTTCTGTTTCTTTCTCTTATAAGCTGTATTGGACAGGCAGTAGCCAATATTTGTTTAAAATATATCTTCTCAGCACAAGGCTAGATTGTGGAACTCCCTGCCACAGGACACATTGGGATCAGAGAATCAGCATGACTTGAAAGATCTGAATGTCTTGACGGACACTAGCAAAAGCTGAGTCTTCAAAATTAACACAATTAACTTTAAGAGGTCATTAGTAATTATTTTGTAGCTTAAGTCATCTATTTAGAGAAGCTGTGTAGGGGCTTGCTGTTACGGGTTGCTTACTGCGTGCTGGTTGTGCTGCTCTGGAAGGCAGCAGGCAGGCGGCACAGTGCTGGGCTAACGCCGCTGCACCATCGTCAGCACCAAGCTACGCTGGCGGTCTCTTCTTCAGAGCGCGACGTAGGCGAACCCTATATCCTATACTTTCCCTCTGTTAAAACTTGTACCTGGAGCATTACCCCAAAGGCTATGAAGGTAATAAATAGTGATTTGGCACCCCTAGGTTTCTAAGGAATCATAGATTTGTTTCCTAATTGGTAAAATTTCCCCTGTGCTGACTAAGCTTCTTGTCATGCCAAGTAAGATCAAGTGAGTTCTAGATTTCAAGCAAAGAGAAATGGGGACCAAAATATTCTCTGTTGCTTTTACTTCTTCTTATGACTATTCCTCATTTTAAGCATTTGAAATGCTGTTTGTGTCACTGCCCATGTGCCAAAGTTCTTAAATAGCTGCTTGTTTGTCCTGCGAGCAAATGGAGGCCTTCACACTTTGTTCTCTAAGTGCTTTCTCCTCCCTCATTCCCAGTGGGTTAAGAAGTGTATGAATAAAATACACAAATGTGTAACACAAAAATGCTTTGGAGAAGGTTGTGTTTAGCAAAGCAAATGGCCTGACTTTGAGCAATCGGTTATTTGTACTGCAGGAGGCCTGTGAAGCCCCACTGGGCGAGGTATTTTCACAGGTCTATAAAAGACAAGACTTTGCTTTGGAAGGAGCTGGGGAATACCTTGTGTCCTCCTTGTGTTACAGCCTAGAAGTAGAATTTGACTGTACATTGCCTCTTTCATCTGGAGCCAATGAGCTCAGATAAGCGGCCACACCGTAGCTTTCTTTGGTGTCCCAAAACTTTCCTGTAGGTACTTCCTTGCTTAATTTCTCCAAAGACTATATTGATACTTACAAATAGGATTAATTCCTTGCTTCTGCTGCTTGCTGGTAGGGCTGAGAATTGCATATTCTGCCTTTAGGGGTGCTATGATGGTCTTCCTCTTTCTATGAACGATAGTTTACTGTGTTTGGACAGGTAAGTGCCATTCACTGTATGAGGAAAGGTACGGTAAGAACACAGTAAGAAGGCAGATCTTGGCTTAAAGTAAATGAGACTTCATCTTCTAGCTATAGGAAGAAAAGTTGGAAATGTTTTTAAAGTTCTTTTAAAGAAAAACTTAATCCTGCAACAGGAAGCTGGCATCCAAAATAGAAAGTCAGTGGGAATTTAGCAGGGGGTCTCCAGATGGACTGCAAACTTCCAACCTGCTCTCCAGGTTTGAGAACTTCTTGTGTCTATGGTAAGTACTTGCTCACTGGCTACACGCTTTTAAATGCTGTGGTAGAAGAAGTGGATTTGAAACAAACATGTGAACTGTTCATGCTCTTGTGTAACTCTTGGTATGTTGACAGAGCAGTAATGAAGGGCTGTTTCAACAGCCCAGTTGGAATATAGGTAGAGAATGTGCACGTGGTAAGGAGATCTGCATTCAATTACCGTCCTACCACAGACTGGCTGCAGACAAGACAATTATTCTGTGCCTCAGTTCCCTAATTCTAAAACAATGATACTGCTTTGTCTGACTTGTCTACTTAGATGAGATGCTCCTTAGGGCACTGATTGTCTCTTAAAATATTTTTGTTTTATCAGTTAATACAAAACAGCTCTGATTTTCTGAGTGCTACTGGAATTCTATTGCTCCTAATCAGAAGAAGTGGTTAATTAGTCATTTGTTATCTCTGGGTTTCATTTTTGTTTTCTTTATCTAATCTTGGCAAAAATGCTTTATTCTTGGATAACAACATCGCATGGTACTTTTGGAAAACTGTCTTACATCATGTCTTTATTTCTCTTTAATCCCATTCCATCAAAATTCAAGAATGTCAGCAGTGGTAGTCCAAATTCCCATACTAGGCCATGCAGACAATTTTTTTCTTAGACTAAAAAATGTTGTTCTAAACAAACACATATGATTACCACTGCAGATCTGTTTCATTGCCAGTTAGCCCCCTGTGCATAAAGATAGGTTGGTGCTTTCAGATTAAATTTGAGACGCCAAAATGTCACTAGCCCAGGTGACTTTTAATGCAGTCTCTTGTGCATGTGTGTTATTCACATTAAAAATATCACTTTGGCACAGAAGCTACTTGGGCTGACTTAAAAATGTTTGACCAGATAACAAGGAGACGTAACAGTCACTGGAAGTGTTTCCAACTTGGGATGTTTAATTAGACCTTATGACTGAAAATTCTTATGTTCATCATCAGATCAACATTCCAACATATTCCTGGTTATGTTTATTAAATATTCCCTTTTTTGGTCCTAAGTCTGAATGTTTGGAAAAATGTTAAGTTAATACAACCCACTTGACTTCACTGGCACATTTTACAAAAGGAGGAGGAAAAAATGTGGAAGCCACTGAAAACTAAAGGGTTCTTGCTTTGGAGAAAAACAAAGTTCAAGCCAATGCTACAGACTGGCTGGAACTCTTCCACAGTTTTAAAAGGAAAAGACCCTATTGAAGACTCTTTTCACAAAACTCCTTTGCTTCCTTTGAATAAAAGAGGAACTAAGCACACTTAACACTCTGTAAAACACATTTCTTTCAGAGAAGCCAGCTTTATCTTCAAGTCCCAGCTAGTTAATCTGTTCAAACTCATTTTTAACTTAAAGTCTCAGAAATCTGACACACCACAGGGGCTTAAAGTTTTTAGTCTAGATGGAATTTGCTGACAATACTCTCAGCTAGGGCACTGATACAGCAGGATTGGTTTCTCTCATGAAGTTTGGTAAGAATAAATGTTTTTTTCTCTCAGGGAAAAAGAAGGAAGCAGACAATTAAAGAATTCATTTTCTCTCTCCCTACATCTGTAAACTGTACTAGCTACATCTGTATGGTACCTTCACAAGCATATGCCATATATGAATGATGTGCAAATACAGTTGTTTTGGAAGTGTCTGGGAAATTCTGTATGAAACACTCCCCTCCATAAGTTGCATATTGTCACTTGCTCTGCAATGGAGGTCTCGCTATAAATCTGGAAGCCTAGGTATAGCTACAGTTTAATTGGGACTGGTTTCCAAAATATAGATGGTGAACTATTTATGTGGAACTCCTGCCGTGGGTGGCTGATAATCTCAAATGTGCACTGGAGCATGGTCAGGCATGTGTTGCATTTCCAGGTAACTATAGTATCCTCTTGCATTTCTACTGTTTGAGTATTGGTTGATAATTGCAACAGAATTTCCTGACAAAAACTTTTAATTACAAATGCTACGTTACTCTCCTATAACTGTTGAAGTTACCTAATCTGAGCTTTGTCAAATAACAACTTTATTGCCATGAATTAGGCAACCTTCAAATATACTTTCTCAATTTATCATGTTTACTTCTTCAGGGTAACAAATTTGTGTTATATGAGACTTACCAGCAGTGGTTTCTATCACACTGTTCTTACCTTTTATTCCCAAGGGTTAGACTATTTGCATGGCACTGTTAAGCTTTGTAGTTAAAAAAAAAAAAAAAAAAAAAAGGAAAAAAACCCAAGAATATTGTGCCTCTCTGTAATCATGCTGTAGCCATGTAGCCATTACCAGTACTTCTTTCTTTAGGATAGAAATTAAGATTAGAGGCTGAAGGTTGTAATAAAAGTAAATTATACTCTGTAGCTAGCTTGCCTGGCCTCTGTATGGAATGGGAATGGGCACTAACTGCATATGTAATGGAGGCTTTCTAGTTCTTGGCTATTACTTGAGCAGAACATAAGTATGCTCTGGTAGAAATGGTTAATAAGCATATTTGCTGAATTTTTCCAGCCTCTGATTCTTCTCAAAACTCCCATGTCCATTCGCACTTAGTTCTGAAGTGAGAACTTCAGGACAAAAAGCTGTGTCTTCTGTGTATGTGCAGGTACTATCTGTTTCCATTTAGTGAAGAGAAGGATAGAGCTAACTGCATGATGCAGAGTGGCAGTATTGTCTTTCTGTTGATTGTCTTTACAGTGATCCATTCATTTACAGGGTCAATTTAGCCTCAGTCTGTACCTGTTTCTTAATGCCTTTTTTCTTAACACCGAGTAACCACTGCCTTTAGCCATGACTTGACTCACATGAAAACTGGTAGTACTCTGCTGATGGATTTCATTCAGCAACAGTCAGAAGCAGTTAATGTTTTTAATGCTTTAATGTATGAAAGTGGAAGTTCTCTGCCACCACCAGTAGCTTTAGAAAAATGATGGTGCAGAATTTTTGCAGTCCAACCAGATATTTGATCTGCTAGTCTGAACAGTTTGTTAGTTTGAAACACAAGTTGTACATTTTAGATGCTATTAAAATCAATGAAATTGCTAGCTTTTCCTTGTTTATGCCACTAGCTTATACATTATTCCAACCTCTAAATACAACAGAATAAAACAGCTGCTGAGTTTCCAAATCTGTAATTTCCCTGTCAGCCAAATGCTTACAGCCCTGTGTAATGTGGGCTGTAAGTGTAATACCTGTACATGTTATCAGATAGGCATAAACTGCCTATGTGGTCTTTTGCTGACACATCCAATTCATTTTTCTTGTTCCTGAGCTGAGTGAGCTAATGCTGGACTAAACGTTACATGTCACTGTTGGTACTACATTGTGTCTGGCCTCTTGGCTTCCTCCCTCCTTAGGTACTCAATTTCTATTCACAGCATGAAACTCACAGGCTTCTCAATGCTTTCTGTGTTCATGGTCAGCAAAGATGCAAGCAGGATCGGGGATGACAATTTCCTCTGCCTGCAGATTTAGGAAGATATTATAGTGGCTCACTTTTAGAAGATTATCTTCTAATCTCAAAAGGCTAGAAGCTGCATTGCTTTTTAAAATGAGTGCTTCCATTCTGCAAAAACAGGCACTCACATGCCAGAAAGAGAAAAGAAAGATTTGGCTCTGGGAAATGGATGAATGTGTTCCTTCCCAACAAAGTTACTTCCTAAACATCTGATTCTACCAGTTTCCCTGCTTAATAAGGGGTCATATCAAGAACAAGCCCTATACTTAAGCAATTTCTGGAGCAGAAGTTTAAGTGAGAAGGAAGCACATATAAAAGTGCAATTGTGTTTAGGCACCTTCTGAACTTTATCCTGAAAGGACCCTAAAAGATTTTACAGAAAGATTGCAAGTGAGAGAATGAATCAGGAAGAAAGCACAAGGCAGAAGGAGAGGTTATCTTTACTCCCTTTATACAGCTCTGCTCCTTGTACTCCTAATCACCCGATAATCATCTGAACCTCATAGTTCAGCTTCAGTAACTCACTTTTCCAAACACTTCAGCTGGGTAACTTCATCCTTCATTTGTTTGCTGTGCTGTGCCCTACAGAAGCTATATAAACTCTCTGAGGGTTTTGCTGGTTACAGTCCGTGGCTTGTAAGCTACAAAAATCTAAATGTAGGTCAAGATGAGTTGAAATCTTTTAAACACAGCCAGCTGCTGTTTCCTAAACCTGTCCCTGGAGCAGCTGCATGAAGGATGTTTACAATTAAAAAAAAAACCCAAACCTCAAGCAGCCAGTAAAGAATCCACAGGATTATTCTAGCCTGCAGTATTCATTAAATGTCATATCTGAACATTCATTATCTTGAGCTTGACCTGATTTAGGATCAGCATCTAAAGAAGTTGCACTATTGACTTCTGGCATCCTAGAGGGCTCTTAGGACAAAGGCCCAACTAGAAGATACACAGTCCTAGTAAGGAGTCGGGACAAACTGACTGGTCATGGAGAGTTATGTCATACTGGCTTCTGCTAGGATGGGAGATCCCTCACTTCCC
>NW_009609145.1:13573-14001 GCF_000690535.1 Cariama cristata
CCCCCCCCGCTTGATCTGACTTGTGCAATCAAAAAAACGTTAAAAAAGAGAGAGAAATATGTGAGCTCTACTGAGAATGAGTCAATCCCTTGAAACCCAGCAGGGGCACCGTCTGCTCTCCTTATGGAGCTCAGTGGCTTTCATCCCGATTCAAGTGTCTCCTACTCCTCCCTCTCAGCCAAAGGCAGATGTGGGTTCACTGGCAACACTGGGCCTTGTTCTTTGTGAGTGTTTAAGGCCTGAGCGATCATTTTAAATTGAAAGCAGAGACGGTGATGCCATTACAAGATAGTCTAGAGCAGCAATTCCTAACTGGTAAGACATGAGAACATTTCCAAGAAAGGGTTTTCATGAAATCTAGGCTAGAAATCAGCAAAGAAAAACATAAGCATGATGCAGAGCAGCATCTTCTTGGAATGAATGCTTAA
>NW_009609145.1:14025-15800 GCF_000690535.1 Cariama cristata
AAGGTGTTGCCAGTACAGACTTTGGTCAGCTGTGGCATGGAGAAGTTCAAAGCAAGCTCATGCCAGGCTGTGTGGCTATCTCAGGGTTTTGTGTTCTTTCTGTATTCTATTGCCAAATAAACATTTATCTGCAGAAAGAAAATGTTTGTATAATAGGCATCTTTCTTTTAACAGCTCATGTACCAAGGGATATGTAGCTGTCAGTTTCTGTGTGCATGTACTGCCATTTGAAATCAACTATAGAGAGAGCACCATGCACTTCAGCAGAGATCAGGGGTGTATGTCCATTTGTTTTGAACTAAAGGGAAACACATCTGTACAGTCCAGAATATGCCACCACCATGCACTGAGAAGGAAAAAGCCTAAAAATAACAGCCTGGCTGCATATAATTAACATAGTATGTATGCACAGTTGAATGCTTAATTCTATGAAGGTGTTACCTGGCACCAGATTACCTGTGAAGTAAACTGGCTAATAGCTGTCTTTAAAATTTATTTTTACCAACTCATAGGTTTATTTTACAGATATTCTTAAAATTTCCTTGGAACTCTGTTGTGACTTCACAGAAAAGAAAATCTGAAGAGGGAGGTTCAACAGAACCAGCGAGAACTGAAAATAAAGTAACTTTTCTTTAGGACTCTTATTTCAGCGATTAGGTTTTTTAAAAACAAAAGTCTCTCTTTATCTTTTTTTCAAAGTCCCAGAGCCTTTAAAACAGGAAAAGCATCTTGTGCTCCTAACAGATAGTCAATCTAACGGAATTAGGAGTAAGAAAAGTGTCACTGCCAGCAGACAAATTCCTCTTGAAGAGGCAGCAGCAATTCCTCCTAGTTCACTCACTTTTTACTGCACCTGGAAGAGAAAGAGTCAAAAGGGATGGCTACAACTTTTCATGGACTCATACTGGTAACTGCTCTCATCCTTTGCAGAGGCTTGGGCTCTGTAAGACAAACAATGTACCAGGAAAAGGCAGCATCTTGCACTGCCTCCTTGTACTGTCTACTCAGGTTGCAGGACACATCCTCTATCAACGGCTGAAAAATTCACCTCAGAATCAAAATGAAAAACACTATGATCTCTGCAAATGTAAAACTCCCAACATTGCTGCAGCAAAGTACCGCTTTGCTGTGACTTGCTTATCTTGGCCACATTTTTCTGAGTTGACTGCTGTTGAGTGGAAACAGAGTGAGGGGAGAGAAAGAATTAGAGCCTGGACTGTGGTTTGCTCCATCACCTCTAGAGGTATTTTAGAGCCTTGTGAAGAGGCAAGTTCTCTGCAGCTTGTGCTTTCCCTTTCCTGTAGCAGTTGAGAACCACATTTTAAGATACCCAGCAGTAATCTGATCACAGCGCAGAAGAATGCAAGATGACAGGAAGGAAAGGCTTTATCCGTAGAACCTGGACTTTTGGTGTGTCCATCTCCACGTGTGTTTATGAGCTGGCAATAAATCCATTTCCGATAAAAAAGTCAGTTGTTTGGGTTTTTTAAATGTGTAGATAAAAACTTTTAAAAGTATGAGAGTAAAAAGGCTTTAAATTTGCAATGTACCTGGATTTCCCTACCCGTCTCCTTCAGAGTCTCTAGTTCCACATTCTAAACCAGCAGTTCTAAGGTCTTAGTACTGAAGAAGATTCAGTTTGTCCCCATCTCTCACTTGCTCTTCCTTCTACACTACTTTAGCACTTAACACAATTAACTGTAAACGGTTTATTAACCTAAATCCCCTGCCCCAGATCTGGATGTCCCCAGGCAGATGTGCCAGTGCACCAGCCC